>NW_027152346.1:77500-377500 GCF_040937935.1 Hyperolius riggenbachi | reverse complement strand
AAGTCAAGGCTTTGGGGAAACAGCTTAGAGAGAAAGCCAAAAAGGAGAACCTGGCAAAAATGAAACAGGCGGCCAGGCAAAAACTCCAGCAGCAGAAAAAGAGCATCCTACAAAAGACTGCAAAGCCACATAAAAGCAGTCTATCCGGATTCTTTAGCAAGAATAAGTCTGCCCCGTCTGCTCCAGCAAGAGGCTTCTCTGGAAAGAGAAGAGGAAAGTTCTGGTAAAAGCCAGCAACAACAAGAGATCCCCCCAGCAGACCATCTCATGTCCTCACCAACATATATATGTACACTGTCCCTGAGGAACGTTAAATAAAAACCCTCAAAAAAATTCCACTTCTGTCATTCTTCTATATTCATTACGTTATTTTTCTTTTATGGTTCTAAATGTAACTTTTCTTTTATATTGCTTCTGCCACCCATATTGAGGACCGGACATGTGTTTGGCCTCAATTCACTAAAAGGGAGCGACTACATCTCCAAGTGGGAGATGTAAAGACATTAAAAACTACATCTCCCAGCATGCACTAGAGGCCGGGGGCACTCATCTCTCCCTGCATGCACTAATGGCTGGGGGCACTTATTATTATTAATGATTTATAAAGCGTGGCGCTGTACAAAGTAGGAAAACAAAAGGGGTACATAATGATACAGTCAATGATAAACATCAAATATGGACACTGGTATAAAATACAGAACTGGTGATTACCATGACAAATGTAACATCATGAATAAAATGTATAACAGAGTGCAAGCTGTGAAATGAATAACAAATTCCAAGACACAAAAGGGGGAGAGAGCCCTGCCCTTGTGAGCTTACAATCTAAAGGAATGGGGAGAAACAAGAGGTTACATTTTTGTTCAGTTTTAATGTCCCAATTTTAAATATCACTGTTTCAGAGATATGTTGAAGTGACTGTAATGTAAAAATGTAACTGTTACCAGTCTTCAACTGACGTGCACTAGCTGCCGGGTACACTCATCTCCCGGCATGCAAGATCGGTTGGGTACACTCATCTCCCGGCTTGCACTAGCGGCCAAGGACACTCATCTCCCGGCATACACTAAAAGCTGGGCACACTCATCTACCCGGCATGCACTAGCGCTCAAGGAACACTTGTCTCTTGGCATGCACTAGCGGCCAGGGACACTCATCTCCCGCCATGCATTAGCGGCTGGGTACATTCATCTCCTGGCATGCACTAGCGGGCCAGGAACACTTGTCTCTCGGCATGCACTAGTGGCCAGGGTCACTCATCTCCCAGCATGCACTGGTGGCCAGGGACACTTATCTTCCGGCATGCACTAGCGAGGTGGATAGCTGTGTTATTTTTTGTTGCTTTTAGCAATGCGATTTGTGGAGTGTTTTGTGTTGGCTGTCCTTATTGGACTGGCCAACGCGTTCCCTCTGAAAACACCAGGTAAGCATATGATGGCAGTACATCCTATTTTGTTATTCTTATTTTATTTTTCTACGTTATTTAAAAAATAAAGCTTTGTATTATTATAGAAGGTAATGTACAATTTTCCAAATGGGGCCTCCATACTAAGGCATTACAGAGAAGCAGGAACCCTAAAGCCAGGCCTGAATACAGCTTCTCAGCACAGTGTAATCTGCAATGTTACTTGTGAGTGCCGCTATAGCCATAATCCCTATTACAGGGTATGGTGGCGCCTGGTGCGCCTAATTTTCCGTGCCGATTTTGCCTGTCTCGCTACAGCCACCCTAAAGGTGTAGATTAATGTACATTTATGGGTATATAAGAGATCACTCACTTTTGTTAAACTGTCCAAATGCGCCATATTTCAGCTTCAGCTGTGGGAGGAGACTCCGGATCACTGGCGCCAGCGGGGAAGATGGAGGAGGAGTATGAGGAGGAAGAGTATGAGGAGCAGCCAGGTAAGGTCCATTCCATGACTCTGTACTGTGGAAGCAATAATGGCCAAATAGCAGGGCCGGGCTGACACAGAGGCGATAGAGGCTCCAGCCTCAGGGCACAGTGTAGGAGGGGGCACACAACTCACTCAGCTATCATTGTGTTTGAAATAGAGAGAAATAAGATACATGGCAGTGACTGCAAGCCAGGTAGCTAGAGATTAAGGTGTTAGGGGGGTTGGGGGCCCTTGGTGCCTCTTAGTCTGATAGAAATCAGCGTGTGACGCCTGGGGTGGGAGGGATGGAGGGGGGCACTATGGTGTCTCAGCCTTGGGTGCTGGAGGACCTTGCCCCGGCTCTGCCAAAGTGATCATTTATGATTATGGAAGGCAGCTTTCTTCAAATCATTATCTACCTAGAGGCTGCCAGTTAATGGCCATATAGATACATGTATTGAGGATCTATTATTCATGTACATCTTTATGTGTACCTTGTGCTTCTCCAACTGAAACTAATGATGTCTTCTCTCCCACAGAGATCCCATTAAGGATGCTGCTGGCGCTGACCATCGCTGCTTCTCTCGCCATACTATCGGCGTTAGTAGGATGCAGCTGCTACCTAATCAATAAATTCTAGTAAGTATCACTACCATTATCTATACAATCCATACAAGTGATGAACACTAAACTGACACATGCAGGAGTAAGTAACAGGCCTTCATACCAAGATCTGCCCATTCATGAACTGGCAGGCGTGTTCATCATTTGCCCCCCGAACCACAAAGTGCCATGTATACCAAACACTAATAGATATACACCATGGTCAGATATATTTTTGAATATGTCTCCCAGCTGTAGTCAGATAACTTCCATTCAACTAACGGTGTCAAACTCAAATACAAAAGTGGGCCGAAGCTGAACACTGGGACCAAGTCGCAGGCCAATCTAATGCATTTCAAATATGTGGCGGCAGCATGGGGGGGCATCCTCACAATGTTTACTTCAGGTAACAAAAAGTCTAGAAGCAGCCCTGTGTCAGAGTGCACAAGGTTTGGGGGCACTCCAGGCCCTCTTATAAGAGCTAAAAGTGCATACAATTCACTCTAGCTGCCCTCACTGTTTCTGGTAACCTGACATCATGATCCTTATTAATAATTGTTATTATTTTATATAGTAATAGCATCTTCTCTGGTGTTGTACAAAGTAAAGAATGTATACAGAGGGGGTAAATGACAAAGTGTGACAGTAACTAATACAATATTATTATTGCAATTCATTTACTGGGTATTCACAGGTGTACCTAACAACATGTATCACCTATAACTGTTATTTTTGTTTTTACTTCCTTGGGCAATCAAGGGACACAGAAAGTGAAAAGGAAGAGGAGGACGTGAGTGATCCTGGAGAAGGGACGAGTGGGGGAGGAACCCACCACACAGATCATCGCCTGAAAGGATGCAGAAACGCAAACAAAAATTTGACAAGTTCAAGTCAAAGACATTGGAGCAGACCAAAGAAAAGGCAGAAAAGCCAAAGAAGGTGATGGATAAGAAGAAGGCAGCTGTGCAGGAAATGGCTAAACAGAAAGCCTCCAAAGTCAAGGCTTTGGGGAAACAGCTTAGAGAGAAAGCCAAAAAGGAGAACCTGGCAAAAATGAAACAGGCGGCCAGGCAAAAACTCCAGCAGCAGAAAAAGAGCATCCTACAAAAGACTGCAAAGCCACAGAAAAGCCGTCTATCCGGATTCTTTAGCAAGAATAAGTCTGCCCCGTCTGCTCCAGCAAGAGGCTTCTCTGGAAAGAGAAGAGGAAAGTTCTGGTAAAAGCCAGCAACAACAAGAGATCCCCCCAGCAGACCATCTCATGTCCTCACCAACATATATATGTACACTGTCCCTGAGGAACTTTAAATAAAAACCCTCAAAAAAATTCCACTTCTGTCATTCTTCTATATTCATTACGTTATTTTTCTTTTATGGTTCTAAATGTAACTTTTCTTTTATATTGCTTCTGCCACCCATATTGAGAACCGGACGTGTTTGGCCTCAATTCACTAAAAGGGAGCGACTACATCTCCAAGTGGGAGATGTAAAGACATTAAAAACTACATCTCCCAGCATGCACTAGAGGCGGGGGGCACTCATCTCTCCCTGCATGCACTAATGGCTGGGGGCACTTATTATTATTATTGATTTATAAAGCGTGGCGCTGTACAAAGTAGGAAAACAAAAGGGGTACATAATGATACAGTCAATGATAAACATCAAATATGGACACTGGTATAAAATACAGAACTGGTGATTACCATGACAAATGTAACATCATGAATAAAATGTATAACAGAGTGCAAGCTGTGAAATGAATAACAAATTCCAAGACACAAAAGGGGGAGAGAGCCCTGCCCTTGAGAGCTTACAATCTAAAGGAATGGGGAGAAACAAGAGGTTACATTTTTGTTCAGTTTTAATGTCCCAATTTTAAATATCACTGTTTCAGAGATATGTTGAAGTGACTGTAATGTAAAAATGTAACTGTTACCAGTCTTCAACTGACGTGCACTAGCTGCCGGGTACACTCATCTCCCGGCATGCAAGATCGGTTGGGTACTCTCATCTCCCGGCTTGCACTAGCGGCCAAGGACACTCATCTCCCGGCATACACTAAAAGCCGGGCACACTCATCTACCCGGCATGCACTAGCGCTCAAGGAACACTTGTCTCTTGGCATGCACTAGCGGCCAGGGACACTCATCTCCCGCCATGCATTAGCGGCTGGGTACATTCATCTCCTGGCATGCACTAGCGGGCCAGGAACACTTGTCTCTCGGCATGCACTAGTGGCCAGGGTCACTCATCTCCCAGCATGCACTGGTGGCCAGGGACACTTATCTTCCGGCATGCACTAGCGAGGTGGATAGCTGTGTTATTTTTTGTTGCTTTTAGCAATGCGATTTGTGGAGTGTTTTGTGTTGGCTGTCCTTATTGGACTGGCCAACGCGTTCCCTCTGAAAACACCAGGTAAGCATATGATGGCAGTACATCCTATTTTGTTATTCTTATTTTATTTTTCTACGTTATTTAAAAAAGAAAGCTTTGTATTATTATAGAAGGTAATGTACAATTTTCCAAATGGGGCCTCCATACTAAGGCATTACAGAGAAGCAGGAACCCTAAAGCCAGGCCTGAATACAGCTTCTCAGCACAGTGTAATCTGCAATGTTACTTGTGAGTGCCGCTATAGCCATAATCCCTATTACAGGGTATGGTGGCGCCTGGTGCGCCTAATTTTCCGTGCCGATTTTGCCTGTCTCGCTACAGCCACCCTAAAGGTGTAGATTAATGTACATTTATGGGTATATAAGAGATCACTCACTTTTGTTAAACTGTCCAAATGCGCCATATTTCATAATGCACAAATGCATCTATGTTTTTGTTTATTTTTAGCTTCAGCTGTGGGAGGAGACTCCGGATCACTGGAGCCAGCGGGGTAGATGGAGGAGGAGTATGAGGAGGAAGAGTATGAGGAGCAGCCAGGTAAGGTCCATTCCATGACTCTGTACTGTGGAAGCAATAATGGCCAAATAGCAGGGCCGGGCTGACACAGAGGCTCCAGCCTCAGGGCACAGTGTAGGAGGGGACACACAACTCACTCAGCTACCATTGTGTTTGAAGTAGAGAGAAATAAGATACATGGCAGTGACTGCAAGCCAGGTAGCTAGAGATTAAGGTGTTAGGGAGGTTGGGGGCCCTTGGTGCCTCTTAGTCTGATAGAAATCAGCGTGTGACGCCTGGGGTGGGAGGGATGGAGGGGGGCACTATGGTTTCTCAGCCTTGGGTGCTGGAGGACCTTGCCCCGGCTCTGCCAAAGTGATCATTTATGATTATGGAAGGCAGCTTTCTTCAAATCATTATCTACCTAGAGGCTGCCAGTTAATGGCCATATAGATACATGTATTGAGGATCTATTATTCATGTACATCTTTATGTGTACCTTGTGCTTCTCCAACTGAAACTAATGATGCCTTCTCTCCCACAGAGATCCCATTAAGGATGCTGCTGGCGCTGACCATCGCTGCTTCTCTCGCCATACTATCGGCGTTAGTAGGATGCAGCTGCTACCTAATCAATAAATTCTAGTAAGTATCACTACCATTATCTATACAATCCATACAAGTGATGAACACTAAACTGACACATGCAGGAGTAAGTAACAGGCCTTCATACCAAGATCTGCCCATTCATGAACTGGCAGGCGTGTTCATCATTTGCCCCCCGAACCACAAAGTGCCATGTATGCCAAACACTAATAGATATACACCATGGTCAGATATATTTTTGAATATGTCTCCCAGCTGTAGTCAGATAACTTCCATTCAACTAACGGTGTCAAACTCAAATACAAAAGTGGGCCGAAGCTGAACACTGGGACCAAGTCGCGGGCCAATCTAATGCATTTCAAATATGTGGCGGCAGCATGGGGGGGCATCCTCACAATGTTTACTTCAGGTAACAAAAAGTCTAGAAGCAGCCCTGTGTCAGAGTGCACAAGGTTTGGGGGCACTCCAGGCCCTCTTATAAGAGCTAAAAGTGCATACAATTCACTCTAGCTGCCTGCACTGTTTCTGGTAACCTGACATGAAGATCCTTATTAATAATTGTTATTATTTTATATAGTAATAGCATCTTCTCTGGTGTTGTACAAAGTAAAGAATGTATACAGAGGGGGTAAATGACAAAGTGTGACAGTAACTAATACAATATTATTATTGCAATTCATTTACTGGGTATTCACAGGTGTACCTAACAACATGTATCACCTATAACTGTTATTTTTGTTTTTACTTCCTTGGGCAATCAAGGGACACAGAAAGTGAAAAGGAAGAGGAGGACGTGAGTGATCCTGGAGAAGGGACGAGTGGGGGAGGAACCCACCACACAGATCATCGCCTGAAAGGATGCAGAAACGCAAACAAAAATTTGACAAGTTCAAGTCAAAGACATTGGAGCAGACCAAAGAAAAGGCAGAAAAGCCAAAGAAGGTGATGGATAAGAAGAAGGCAGCTGTGCAGGAAATGGCTAAACAGAAAGCCTCCAAAGTCAAGGCTTTGGGGAAACAGCTTAGAGAGAAAGCCAAAAAGGAGAACCTGGCAAAAATGAAACAGGCGGCCAGGCAAAAACTCCAGCAGCAGAAAAAGAGCATCCTACAAAAGACTGCAAAGCCACAGAAAAGCCGTCTATCCGGATTCTTTAGCAAGAATAAGTCTGCCCCGTCTGCTCCAGCAAGAGGCTTCTCTGGAAAGAGAAGAGGAAAGTTCTGGTAAAAGCCAGCAACAACAAGAGATCCCCCCAGCAGACCATCTCATGTCCTCACCAACATATATATGTACACTGTCCCTGAGGAACTTTAAATAAAAACCCTCAAAAAAATTCCACTTCTGTCATTCTTCTATATTCATTACGTTATTTTTCTTTTATGGTTCTAAATGTAACTTTTCTTTTATATTGCTTCTGCCACCCATATTGAGGACCGGACATGTGTTTGGCCTCAATTCACTAAAAGTGAGCGACTACATCTCCAAGTGGGAGATGTAAAGACATTAAAAACTACATCTCCCAGCATGCACTAGAGGCGGGGGGCACTCATCTCTCCCTGCATGCACTAATGGCTGGGGGCACTTATTATTATTATTGATTTATAAAGCGTGGCGCTGTACAAAGTAGGAAAACAAAAGGGGTACATAATGATACAGTCAATGATAAACATCAAATATGGACACTGGTATAAAATACAGAACTGGTGATTACCATGACAAATGTAACATCATGAATAAAATGTATAACAGAGTGCAAGCTGTGAAATGAATAACAAATTCCAAGACACAAAAGGGGGAGAGAGCCCTGCCCTTGAGAGCTTACAATCTAAAGGAATGGGGAGAAACAAGAGGTTACATTTTTGTTCAGTTTTAATGTCCCAATTTTAAATATCACTGTTTCAGAGATATGTTGAAGTGACTGTAATGTAAAAATGTAACTGTTACCAGTCTTCAACTGACGTGCACTAGCTGCCGGGTACACTCATCTCCCGGCATGCAAGATCGGTTGGGTACTCTCATCTCCCGGCTTGCACTAGCGGCCAAGGACACTCATCTCCCGGCATACACTAAAAGCCGGGCACACTCATCTACCCGGCATGCACTAGCGCTCAAGGAACACTTGTTTCTTGGCATGCACTAGCGGCCAGGGACACTCATCTCCCGCCATGCATTAGCGGCTGGGTACATTCATCTCCTGGCATGCACTAGCGGGCCAGGAACACTTGTCTCTCGGCATGCACTAGTGGCCAGGGTCACTCATCTCCCAGCATGCACTGGTGGCCAGGGACACTTATCTTCCGGCATGCACTAGCGAGGTGGATAGCTGTGTTATTTTTTGTTGCTTTTAGCAATGCGATTTGTGGAGTGTTTTGTGTTGGCTGTCCTTATTGGACTGGCCAACGCGTTCCCTCTGAAAACACCAGGTAAGCATATGATGGCAGTACATCCTATTTTGTTATTCTTATTTTATTTTTCTACGTTATTTAAAAAAGAAAGCTTTGTATTATTATAGAAGGTAATGTACAATTTTCCAAATGGGGCCTCCATACTAAGGCATTACAGAGAAGCAGGAACCCTAAAGCCAGGCCTGAATACAGCTTCTCAGCACAGTGTAATCTGCAATGTTACTTGTGAGTGCCGCTATAGCCATAATCCCTATTACAGGGTATGGTGGCGCCTGGTGCGCCTAATTTTCCGTGCCGATTTTGCCTGTCTCGCTACAGCCACCCTAAAGGTGTAGATTAATGTACATTTATGGGTATATAAGAGATCACTCACTTTTGTTAAACTGTCCAAATGCGCCATATTTCAGCTTCAGCTGTGGGAGGAGACTCCGGATCACTGGCGCCAGCGGGGAAGATGGAGGAGGAGTATGAGGAGGAAGAGTATGAGGAGCAGCCAGGTAAGGTCCATTCCATGACTCTGTACTGTGGAAGCAATAATGGCCAAATAGCAGGGCCGGGCTGACACAGAGGCGATAGAGGCTCCAGCCTCAGGGCACAGTGTAGGAGGGGGCACACAACTCACTCAGCTATCATTGTGTTTGAAATAGAGAGAAATAAGATACATGGCAGTGACTGCAAGCCAGGTAGCTAGAGATTAAGGTGTTAGGGGGGTTGGGGGCCCTTGGTGCCTCTTAGTCTGATAGAAATCAGCGTGTGACGCCTGGGGTGGGAGGGATGGAGGGGGGCACTATGGTGTCTCAGCCTTGGGTGCTGGAGGACCTTGCCCCGGCTCTGCCAAAGTGATCATTTATGATTATGGAAGGCAGCTTTCTTCAAATCATTATCTACCTAGAGCCTGCCAGTTAATGGCCATATAGATACATGTATTGAGGATCTATTATTCATGTACATCTTTATGTGTACCTTGTGCTTCTCCAACTGAAACTAATGATGTCTTCTCTCCCACAGAGATCCCATTAAGGATGCTGCTGGCGCTGACCATCGCTGCTTCTCTCGCCATACTATCGGCGTTAGTAGGATGCAGCTGCTACCTAATCAATAAATTCTAGTAAGTATCACTACCATTATCTATACAATCCATACAAGTGATGAACACTAAAGTGACACATGCAGGAGTAAGTAACAGGCCTTCATACCAAGATCTGCCCATTCATGAACTGGCAGGCGTGTTCATCATTTGCCCCCCGAACCACAAAGTGCCATGTATGCCAAACACTAATAGATATACACCATGGTCAGATATATTTTTGAATATGTCTCCCAGCTGTAGTCAGATAACTTCCATTCAACTAACGGTGTCAAACTCAAATACAAAAGTGGGCCGAAGCTGAACACTGGGACCAAGTCGCGGGCCAATCTAATGCATTTCAAATATGTGGCGGCAGCATGGGGGGGCATCCTCACAATGTTTACTTCAGGTAACAAAAAGTCTAGAAGCAGCTCTGTGTCAGAGTGCACAAGGTTTGGGGGCACTCCAGGCCCTCTTATAAGAGCTAAAAGTGCATACAATTCACTCTAGCTGCCCTCACTGTTTCTGGTAACCTGGCATCAAGATCCTTATTAATAATTGTTATTATTTTATATAGTAATAGCATCTTCTCTGGTGTTGTACAAAGTAAAGAATGTATACAGAGGGGGTAAATGACAAAGTCTGACAGTAACTAATACAATATTATTATTGCAATTCATTTACTGGGTATTCACAGGTGTACCTAACAACATGTATCACCTATAACTGTTATTTTTGTTTTTACTTCCTTGGGCAATCAAGGGACACAGAAAGTGAAAAGGAAGAGGAGGACGTGAGTGATCCTGGAGAAGGGACGAGTGGGGGAGGAACCCACCACACAGATCATCGCCTGAAAGAAAGGATGCAGAAACGCAAACAAAAATTTGACAAGTTCAAGTCAAAGAAATTGGAGCAGACCAAAGAAAAGGCAGAAAAGCCAAAGAAGGTGATGGATAAGAAGAAGGCAGCTGTGCAGGAAATGGCTAAACAGAAAGCCTCCAAAGTCAAGGCTTTGGGGAAACAGCTTAGAGAGAAAGCCAAAAAGGAGAACCTGGCAAAAATGAAACAGGCGGCCAGGCAAAAACTCCAGCAGCAGAAAAAGAGCATCCTACAAAAGACTGCAAAGCCACATAAAAGCAGTCTATCCGGATTCTTTAGCAAGAATAAGTCTGCCCCGTCTGCTCCAGCAAGAGGCTTCTCTGGAAAGAGAAGAGGAAAGTTCTGGTAAAAGCCAGCAACAACAAGAGATCCCCCCAGCAGACCATCTCATGTCCTCACCAACATATATATGTACACTGTCCCTGAGGAACGTTAAATAAAAACCCTCAAAAAAATTCCACTTCTGTCATTCTTCTATATTCATTACGTTATTTTTCTTTTATGGTTCTAAATGTAACTTTTCTTTTATATTGCTTCTGCCACCCATATTGAGGACCGGACATGTGTTTGGCCTCAATTCACTAAAAGGGAGCGACTACATCTCCAAGTGGGAGATGTAAAGACATTAAAAACTACATCTCCCAGCATGCACTAGAGGCCGGGGGCACTCATCTCTCCCTGCATGCACTAATGGCTGGGGGCACTTATTATTATTAATGATTTATAAAGCGTGGCGCTGTACAAAGTAGGAAAACAAAAGGGGTACATAATGATACAGTCAATGATAAACATCAAATATGGACACTGGTATAAAATACAGAACTGGTGATTACCATGACAAATGTAACATCATGAATAAAATGTATAACAGAGTGCAAGCTGTGAAATGAATAACAAATTCCAAGACACAAAAGGGGGAGAGAGCCCTGCCCTTGTGAGCTTACAATCTAAAGGAATGGGGAGAAACAAGAGGTTACATTTTTGTTCAGTTTTAATGTCCCAATTTTAAATATCACTGTTTCAGAGATATGTTGAAGTGACTGTAATGTAAAAATGTAACTGTTACCAGTCTTCAACTGACGTGCACTAGCTGCCGGGTACACTCATCTCCCGGCATGCAAGATCGGTTGGGTACACTCATCTCCCGGCTTGCACTAGCGGCCAAGGACACTCATCTCCCGGCATACACTAAAAGCTGGGCACACTCATCTACCCGGCATGCACTAGCGCTCAAGGAACACTTGTCTCTTGGCATGCACTAGCGGCCAGGGACACTCATCTCCCGCCATGCATTAGCGGCTGGGTACATTCATCTCCTGGCATGCACTAGCGGGCCAGGAACACTTGTCTCTCGGCATGCACTAGTGGCCAGGGTCACTCATCTCCCAGCATGCACTGGTGGCCAGGGACACTTATCTTCCGGCATGCACTAGCGAGGTGGATAGCTGTGTTATTTTTTGTTGCTTTTAGCAATGCGATTTGTGGAGTGTTTTGTGTTGGCTGTCCTTATTGGACTGGCCAACGCGTTCCCTCTGAAAACACCAGGTAAGCATATGATGGCAGTACATCCTATTTTGTTATTCTTATTTTATTTTTCTACGTTATTTAAAAAAGAAAGCTTTGTATTATTATAGAAGGTAATGTACAATTTTCCAAATGGGGCCTCCATACTAAGGCATTACAGAGAAGCAGGAACCCTAAAGCCAGGCCTGAATACAGCTTCTCAGCACAGTGTAATCTGCAATGTTACTTGTGAGTGCCGCTATAGGCATAATCCCTATTACAGGGTATGGTGGCGCCTGGTGCGCCTAATTTTCCGTGCCGATTTTGCCTGTCTCGCTACAGCCACCCTAAAGGTGTAGATTAATGTACATTTATGGGTATATAAGAGATCACTCACTTTTGTTAAACTGTCCAAATGCGCCATATTTCATAATGCACAAATGCATCTATGTTTTTGTTTATTTTTAGCTTCAGCTGTGGGAGGAGACTCCGGATCACTGGAGCCAGCGGGGTAGATGGAGGAGGAGTATGAGGAGGAAGAGTATGAGGAGCAGCCAGGTAAGGTCCATTCCATGACTCTGTACTGTGGAAGCAATAATGGCCAAATAGTAGGGCCGGGCTGACACAGAGGCGATAGAGGCTTCAGCCTCAGGGCACAGTGTAGGAGGGGGAACACAACTCACTCAGCTATCATTGTGTTTGAAGTAGAGAGAAATAAGATACATGGCAGTGACTGCAAGCCAGGTAGCTAGAGATTAAGGTGTTAGGGGGGTTGGGGGCCCTTGGTGCCTCTTAGTCTGATAGAAATCAGCGTGTGACGCCTGGGGTGGGAGGGATGGAGGGGGGCACTATGGTGTCTCAGCCTTGGGTGCTGGAGGACCTTGCCCCGGCTCTGCCAAAGTGATCATTTATGATTATGGAAGGCAGCCTTCTTCAAATCATTATCTACCTAGAGCCTGCCAGTTAATGGCCATATAGATACATGTATTGAGGATCTATTATTCATGTACATCTTTATGTGTACCTTGTGCTTCTCCAACTGAAACTAATGATGTCTTCTCTCCCACAGAGATCCCATTAAGGATGCTGCTGGCGCTGACCATCGCTGCTTCTCTCGCCATACTATGCGTTAGTAGGATGCAGCTGCTACCTAATCAATAAATTCTAGTAAGTATCACTACCATTATCTATACAATCCATACAAGTGATGAACACTAAACTGACACATGCAGGAGTAAGTAACAGGCCTTCATACCAAGATCTGCCCATTCATGAACTGGCAGGCGTGTTCATCATTCGCCCCCCGAACCACAAAGTGCCATGTATGCCAAACACTAATAGATATACACCATGGTCAGATATATTTTTGAATATGTCTCCCAGCTGTAGTCAGATAACTTCCATTCAACTAACGGTGTCAAACTCAAATACAAAAGTGGGGCCGAAGCTGAACACTGGGACCAAGTCGCGGGCCAATCTAATGCATTTCAAATATGTGGCGGCAGCATGGGGGGGCATCCTCACAATGTTTACTTCAGGTAACAAAAAGTCTAGAAGCAGCTCTGTGTCAGAGTGCACAAGGTTTGGGGGCACTCCAGGCCCTCTTATAAGAGCTAAAAGTGCATACAATTCACTCTAGCTGCCCTCACTGTTTCTGGTAACCTGACATCAAGATCCTTATTAATAATTGTTATTATTTTATATAGTAATAGCATCTTCTCTGGTGTTGTACAAAGTAAAGAATGTATACAGAGGGGGTAAATGACAAAGTGTGACAGTAACTAATACAATATTATTATTGCAATTCATTTACTGGGTATTCACAGGTGTACCTAACAACATGTATCACCTATAACTGTTATTTTTGTTTTTACTTCCTTGGGCAATCAAGGGACACAGAAAGTGAAAAGGAAGAGGAGGACGTGAGTGATCCTGGAGAAGGGACGAGTGGGGGAGGAACCCACCACACAGATCATCGCCTGAAAGAAAGGATGCAGAAACGCAAACAAAAATTTGACAAGTTCAAGTCAAAGAAATTGGAGCAGACCAAAGAAAAGGCAGAAAAGCCAAAGAAGGTGATGGATAAGAAGAAGGCAGCTGTGCAGGAAATGGCTAAACAGAAAGCCTCCAAAGTCAAGGCTTTGGGGAAACAGCTTAGAGAGAAAGCCAAAAAGGAGAACCTGGCAAAAATGAAACAGGCGGCCAGGCAAAAACTCCAGCAGCAGAAAAAGAGCATCCTACAAAAGACTGCAAAGCCACATAAAAGCAGTCTATCCGGATTCTTTAGCAAGAATAAGTCTGCCCCGTCTGCTCCAGCAAGAGGCTTCTCTGGAAAGAGAAGAGGAAAGTTCTGGTAAAAGCCAGCAACAACAAGAGATCCCCCCAGCAGACCATCTCATGTCCTCACCAACATATATATGTACACTGTCCCTGAGGAACGTTAAATAAAAACCCTCAAAAAAATTCCACTTCTGTCATTCTTCTATATTCATTACGTTATTTTTCTTTTATGGTTCTAAATGTAACTTTTCTTTTATATTGCTTCTGCCACCCATATTGAGGACCGGACATGTGTTTGGCCTCAATTCACTAAAAGGGAGCGACTACATCTCCAAGTGGGAGATGTAAAGACTTTAAAAACTACATCTCCCAGCATGCACTAGAGGCCGGGGGCACTCATCTCTCCCTGCATGCACTAATGGCTGGGGGCACTTATTATTATTATTGATTTATAAAGCGTGGCGCTGTACAAAGTAGGAAAACAAAAGGGGTACATAATGATACAGTCAATGATAAACATCAAATATGGACACTGGTATAAAATACAGAACTGGTGATTACCATGACAAATGTAACATCATGAATAAAATGTATAACAGAGTGCAAGCTGTGAAATGAATAACAAATTCCAAGACACAAAAGGGGGAGAGAGCCCTGCCCTTGTGAGCTTACAATCTAAAGGAATGGGGAGAAACAAGAGGTTACATTTTTGTTCAGTTTTAATGTCCCAATTTTAAATATCACTGTTTCAGAGATATGTTGAAGTGACTGTAATGTAAAAATGTAACTGTTACCAGTCTTCAACTGACGTGCACTAGCTGCCGGGTACACTCATCTCCCGGCATGCAAGATCGGTTGGGTACACTCATCTCCCGGCTTGCACTAGCGGCCAAGGACACTCATCTCCCGGCATACACTAAAAGCTGGGCACACTCATCTACCCGGCATGCACTAGCGCTCAAGGAACACTTGTCTCTTGGCATGCACTAGCGGCCAGGGACACTCATCTCCCGCCATGCATTAGCGGCTGGGTACATTAATCTCCTGGCATGCACTAGCGGGCCAGGAACACTTGTCTCTCGGCATGCACTAGTGGCCAGGGTCACTCATCTCCCAGCATGCACTGGTGGCCAGGGACACTTATCTTCCGGCATGCACTAGCGAGGTGGATAGCTGTGTTATTTTTTGTTGCTTTTAGCAATGCGATTTGTGGAGTGTTTTGTGTTGGCTGTCCTTATTGGACTGGCCAACGCGTTCCCTCTGAAAACACCAGGTAAGCATATGATGGCAGTACATCCTATTTTGTTATTCTTATTTTATTTTTCTACGTTATTTAAAAAAGAAAGCTTTGTATTATTATAGAAGGTAATGTACAATTTTCCAAATGGGGCCTCCATACTAAGGCATTACAGAGAAGCAGGAACCCTAAAGCCAGGCCTGAATACAGCTTCTCAGCACAGTGTAATCTGCAATGTTACTTGTGAGTGCCGCTATAGCCATAATCCCTATTACAGGGTATGGTGGCACCTGGTGCGCCTAATTTTCCGTGCCGATTTTGCCTGTCTCGCTACAGCCACCCTAAAGGTTTAGATTAATGTACATTTATGGGTATATAAGAGATCACTCACTTTTGTTAAACTGTCCAAATGCGCCATATTTCAGCTTCAGCTGTGGGAGGAGACTCCGTATCACTGACGCCAGCGGGGAAGATGGAGGAGGAGTATGAGGAGGAAGAGTATGAGGAGCAGCCAGGTAAGGTCCATTCCATGACTCTGTACTGTGGAAGCAATAATGGCCAAATAGCAGGGCCGGGCTGACACAGAGGCGATAGAGGCTCCAGCCTCAGGGCACAGTGTACGAGGGGGCACACAACTCACTCAGCTATCATTGTGTTTGAAATAGAGAGAAATAAGATACATGGCAGTGACTGCAAGCCAGGTAGCTAGAGATTAAGGTGTTAGGGGGGTTGGGGGCCCTTGGTGCCTCTTAGTCTGATAGAAATCAGCGTGTGACGCCTGGGGTGGGAGGGATGGAGGGGGGCACTATGGTGTCTCAGCCTTGGGTGCTGGAGGACCTTGCCCCGGCTCTGCCAAAGTGATCATTTATGATTATGGAAGGCAGCCTTCTTCAAATCATTATCTACCTAGAGGCTGCCAGTTAATGGCCATATAGATACATGTATTGAGGATCTATTATTCATGTACATCTTTATGTGTACCTTGTGCTTCTCCAACTGAAACTAATGATGTCTTCTCTCCCACAGAGATCCCATTAAGGATGCTGCTGGCGCTGACCTTTGCTGCTTTTCTCGCCATACTATCGGCGTTAGTAGGATGCAGCTGCTACCTAATCAATAAATTCTAGTAAGTATCACTACCATTATCTATACAATCCATACAAGTGATGAACACTAAACTGACACATGCAGGAGTAAGTAACAGGCCTTCATACCAAGATCTGCCCATTCATGAACTGGCAGGAGTGTTCATCATTTGCCCCCCGAACCACAAAGTGCCATGTATGCCAAACACTAATAGATATACACCATGGTCAGATATATTTTTGAATATGTCTCCCAGCTGTAGTCAGATAACTTCCATTCAACTAACGGTGTCAAACTCAAATACAAAAGTGGGCCGAAGCTGAACACTGGGACCAAGTCGCGGGCCAATCTAATGCATTTCAAATATGTGGCGGCAGCATGGGGGGGCATCCTCACAATGTTTACTTCAGGTAACAAAAAGTCTAGAAGCAGCTCTGTGTCAGAGTGCACAAGGTTTGGGGGCACTCCAGGCCCTCTTATAAGAGCTAAAAGTGCATACAATTCACTCTAGCTGCCCTCACTGTTTCTGGTAACCTGACATCAAGATCCTTATTAATAATTGTTATTATTTTATATAGTAATAGCATCTTCTCTGGTGTTGTACAAAGTAAAGAATGTATACAGAGGGGGTAAATGACAAAGTGTGACAGTAACTAATACAATATTATTATTGCAATTCATTTACTGGGTATTCACAGGTGTACCTAACAACATGTATCACCTATAACTGTTATTTTTGTTTTTACTTCCTTGGGCAATCAAGGGACACAGAAAGTGAAAAGGAAGAGGAGGACGTGAGTGATCCTGGAGAAGGGACGAGTGGGGGAGGAACCCACCACACAGATCATCGCCTGAAAGAAAGGATGCAGAAACGCAAACAAAAATTTGACAAGTTCAAGTCAAAGACATTGGAGCAGACCAAAGAAAAGGCAGAAAAGCCAAAGAAGGTGATGGATAAGAAGAAGGCAGCTGTGCAGGAAATGGCTAAACAGAAAGCCTCCAAAGTCAAGGCTTTGGGGAAACAGCTTAGAGAGAAAGCCAAAAAGGAGAACCTGGCAAAAATGAAACAGGCGGCCAGGCAAAAACTCCAGCAGCAGAAAAAGAGCATCCTACAAAAGACTGCAAAGCCACATAAAAGCAGTCTATCCGGATTCTTTAGCAAGAATAAGTCTGCCCCGTCTGCTCCAGCAAGAGGCTTCTCTGGAAAGAGAAGAGGAAAGTTCTGGTAAAAGCCAGCAACAACAAGAGATCCCCCCAGCAGACCATCTCATGTCCTCACCAACATATATATGTACACTGTCCCTGAGGAACGTTAAATAAAAACCCTCAAAAAAATTCCACTTCTGTCATTCTTCTATATTCATTACGTTATTTTTCTTTTATGGTTCTAAATGTAACTTTTCTTTTATATTGCTTCTGCCACCCATATTGAGGACCGGACATGTGTTTGGCCTCAATTCACTAAAAGGGAGCGACTACATCTCCAAGTGGGAGATGTAAAGACATTAAAAACTACATCTCCCAGCATGCACTAGAGGCCGGGGGCACTCATCTCTCCCTGCATGCACTAATGGCTGGAGGCACTTATTATTATTAATGATTTATAAAGCGTGGCGCTGTACAAAGTAGGAAAACAAAAGGGGTACATAATGATACAGTCAATGATAAACATCAAATATGGACACTGGTATAAAATACAGAACTGGTGATTACCATGACAAATGTAACATCATGAATAAAATGTATAACAGAGTGCAAGCTGTGAAATGAATAACAAATTCCAAGACACAAAAGGGTGAGAGAGCCCTGCCCTTGTGAGCTTACAATCTAAAGGAATGGGGAGAAACAAGAGGTTACATTTTTGTTCAGTTTTAATGTCCCAATTTTAAATATCACTGTTTCAGAGATATGTTGAAGTGACTGTAATGTAAAAATGTAACTGTTACCAGTCTTCAACTGACGTGCACTAGCTGCCGGGTACACTCATCTCCCGGCATGCAAGATCGGTTGGGTACACTCATCTCCCGGCTTGCACTAGCGGCCAAGGACACTCATCTCCCGGCATACACTAAAAGCTGGGCACACTCATCTACCCGGCATGCACTAGCGCTCAAGGAACACTTGTCTCTTGGCATGCACTAGCGGCCAGGGACACTCATCTCCCGCCATGCATTAGCGGCTGGGTACATTAATCTCCTGGCATGCACTAGCGGGCCAGGAACACTTGTCTCTCGGCATGCACTAGTGGCCAGGGTCACTCATCTCCCAGCATGCACTGGTGGCCAGGGACACTTATCTTCCGGCATGCACTAGCGAGGTGGATAGCTGTGTTATTTTTTGTTGCTTTTAGCAATGCGATTTGTGGAGTGTTTTGTGTTGGCTGTCCTTATTGGACTGGCCAACGCGTTCCCTCTGAAAACACCAGGTAAGCATATGATGGCAGTACATCCTATTTTGTTATTCTTATTTTATTTTTCTACGTTATTTAAAAAAGAAAGCTTTGTATTATTATAGAAGGTAATGTACAATTTTCCAAATGGGGCCTCCATACTAAGGCATTACAGAGAAGCAGGAACCCTAAAGCCAGGCCTGAATACAGCTTCTCAGCACAGTGTAATCTGCAATGTTACTTGTGAGTGCCGCTATAGGCATAATCCCTATTACAGGGTATGGTGGCGCCTGGTGCGCCTAATTTTCCGTGCCGATTTTGCCTGTCTCGCTACAGCCACCCTAAAGGTGTAGATTAATGTACATTTATGGGTATATAAGAGATCACTCACTTTTGTTAAACTGTCCAAATGCGCCATATTTCAGCTTCAGCTGTGGGAGGAGACTCCGGATCACTGGCGCCAGCGGGGAAGATGGAGGAGGAGTATGAGGAGGAAGAGTATGAGGAGCAGCCAGGTAAGGTCCATTCCATGACTCTGTACTGTGGAAGCAATAATGGCCAAATAGCAGGGCCGGGCTGACACAGAGGCTCCAGCCTCAGGGCACAGTGTAGGAGGGGGCACACAACTCACTCAGCTACCATTGTGTTTGAAGTAGAGAGAAATAAGATACATGGCAGTGACTGCAAGCCAGGTAGCTAGAGATTAAGGTGTTAGGGGGGTTGGGGGCCCTTGGTGCCTCTTAGTCTGATAGAAATCAGCGTGTGACGCCTGGGGTGGGAGGGATGGAGGGGGGCACTATGGTGTCTCAGCCTTGGGTGCTGGAGGACCTTGCCCCGGCTCTGCCAAAGTGATCATTTATGATTATGGAAGGCAGCTTTCTTCAAATCATTATCTACCTAGAGGCTGCCAGTTAATGGCCATATAGATACATGTATTGAGGATCTATTATTCATGTACATCTTTATGTGTACCTTGTGCTTCTCCAACTGAAACTAATGATGTCTTCTCTCCCACAGAGATCCCATTAAGGATGCTGCTGGCGCTGACCTTTGCTGCTTTTCTCGCCATACTATCGGCGTTAGTAGGATGCAGCTGCTACCTAATCAATAAATTCTAGTAAGTATCACTACCATTATCTATACAATCCATACAAGTGATGAACACTAAACTGACACATGCAGGAGTAAGTAACAGGCCTTCATACCAAGATCTGCCCATTCATGAACTGGCAGGAGTGTTCATCATTTGCCCCCCGAACCACAAAGTGCCATGTATGCCAAACACTAATAGATATACACCATGGTCAGATATATTTTTGAATATGTCTCCCAGCTGTAGTCAGATAACTTCCATTCAACTAACGGTGTCAAACTCAAATACAAAAGTGGGCCGAAGCTGAACACTGGGACCAAGTCGCGGGCCAATCTAATGCATTTCAAATATGTGGCGGCAGCATGGGGGGGCATCCTCACAATGTTTACTTCAGGTAACAAAAAGTCTAGAAGCAGCTCTGTGTCAGAGTGCACAAGGTTTGGGGGCACTCCAGGCCCTCTTATAAGAGCTAAAAGTGCATACAATTCACTCTAGCTGCCCTCACTGTTTCTGGTAACCTGACATCAAGATCCTTATTAATAATTGTTATTATTTTATATAGTAATAGCATCTTCTCTGGTGTTGTACAAAGTAAAGAATGTATACAGAGGGGGTAAATGACAAAGTGTGACAGTAACTAATACAATATTATTATTGCAATTCATTTACTGGGTATTCACAGGTGTACCTAACAACATGTATCACCTATAACTGTTATTTTTGTTTTTACTTCCTTGGGCAATCAAGGGACACAGAAAGTGAAAAGGAAGAGGAGGACGTGAGTGATCCTGGAGAAGGGACGAGTGGGGGAGGAACCCACCACACAGATCATCGCCTGAAAGAAAGGATGCAGAAACGCAAACAAAAATTTGACAAGTTCAAGTCAAAGACATTGGAGCAGACCAAAGAAAAGGCAGAAAAGCCAAAGAAGGTGATGGATAAGAAGAAGGCAGCTGTGCAGGAAATGGCTAAACAGAAAGCCTCCAAAGTCAAGGCTTTGGGGAAACAGCTTAGAGAGAAAGCCAAAAAGGAGAACCTGGCAAAAATGAAACAGGCGGCCAGGCAAAAACTCCAGCAGCAGAAAAAGAGCATCCTACAAAAGACTGCAAAGCCACATAAAAGCAGTCTATCCGGATTCTTTAGCAAGAATAAGTCTGCCCCGTCTGCTCCAGCAAGAGGCTTCTCTGGAAAGAGAAGAGGAAAGTTCTGGTAAAAGCCAGCAACAACAAGAGATCCCCCCAGCAGACCATCTCATGTCCTCACCAACATATATATGTACACTGTCCCTGAGGAACGTTAAATAAAAACCCTCAAAAAAATTCCACTTCTGTCATTCTTCTATATTCATTACGTTATTTTTCTTTTATGGTTCTAAATGTAACTTTTCTTTTATATTGCTTCTGCCACCCATATTGAGGACCGGACATGTGTTTGGCCTCAATTCACTAAAAGGGAGCGACTACATCTCCAAGTGGGAGATGTAAAGACATTAAAAACTACATCTCCCAGCATGCACTAGAGGCCGGGGGCACTCATCTCTCCCTGCATGCACTAATGGCTGGAGGCACTTATTATTATTAATGATTTATAAAGCGTGGCGCTGTACAAAGTAGGAAAACAAAAGGGGTACATAATGATACAGTCAATGATAAACATCAAATATGGACACTGGTATAAAATACAGAACTGGTGATTACCATGACAAATGTAACATCATGAATAAAATGTATAACAGAGTGCAAGCTGTGAAATGAATAACAAATTCCAAGACACAAAAGGGTGAGAGAGCCCTGCCCTTGTGAGCTTACAATCTAAAGGAATGGGGAGAAACAAGAGGTTACATTTTTGTTCAGTTTTAATGTCCCAATTTTAAATATCACTGTTTCAGAGATATGTTGAAGTGACTGTAATGTAAAAATGTAACTGTTACCAGTCTTCAACTGACGTGCACTAGCTGCCGGGTACACTCATCTCCCGGCATGCAAGATCGGTTGGGTACACTCATCTCCCGGCTTGCACTAGCGGCCAAGGACACTCATCTCCCGGCATACACTAAAAGCTGGGCACACTCATCTACCCGGCATGCACTAGCGCTCAAGGAACACTTGTCTCTTGGCATGCACTAGCGGCCAGGGACACTCATCTCCCGCCATGCATTAGCGGCTGGGTACATTAATCTCCTGGCATGCACTAGCGGGCCAGGAACACTTGTCTCTCGGCATGCACTAGTGGCCAGGGTCACTCATCTCCCAGCATGCACTGGTGGCCAGGGACACTTATCTTCCGGCATGCACTAGCGAGGTGGATAGCTGTGTTATTTTTTGTTGCTTTTAGCAATGCGATTTGTGGAGTGTTTTGTGTTGGCTGTCCTTATTGGACTGGCCAACGCGTTCCCTCTGAAAACACCAGGTAAGCATATGATGGCAGTACATCCTATTTTGTTATTCTTATTTTATTTTTCTACGTTATTTAAAAAAGAAAGCTTTGTATTATTATAGAAGGTAATGTACAATTTTCCAAATGGGGCCTCCATACTAAGGCATTACAGAGAAGCAGGAACCCTAAAGCCAGGCCTGAATACAGCTTCTCAGCACAGTGTAATCTGCAATGTTACTTGTGAGTGCCGCTATAGGCATAATCCCTATTACAGGGTATGGTGGCGCCTGGTGCGCCTAATTTTCCGTGCCGATTTTGCCTGTCTCGCTACAGCCACCCTAAAGGTGTAGATTAATGTACATTTATGGGTATATAAGAGATCACTCACTTTTGTTAAACTGTCCAAATGCGCCATATTTCAGCTTCAGCTGTGGGAGGAGACTCCGGATCACTGGCGCCAGCGGGGAAGATGGAGGAGGAGTATGAGGAGGAAGAGTATGAGGAGCAGCCAGGTAAGGTCCATTCCATGACTCTGTACTGTGGAAGCAATAATGGCCAAATAGCAGGGCCGGGCTGACACAGAGGCTCCAGCCTCAGGGCACAGTGTAGGAGGGGGCACACAACTCACTCAGCTACCATTGTGTTTGAAGTAGAGAGAAATAAGATACATGGCAGTGACTGCAAGCCAGGTAGCTAGAGATTAAGGTGTTAGGGGGGTTGGGGGCCCTTGGTGCCTCTTAGTCTGATAGAAATCAGCGTGTGACGCCTGGGGTGGGAGGGATGGAGGGGGGCACTATGGTGTCTCAGCCTTGGGTGCTGGAGGACCTTGCCCCGGCTCTGCCAAAGTGATCATTTATGATTATGGAAGGCAGCTTTCTTCAAATCATTATCTACCTAGAGGCTGCCAGTTAATGGCCATATAGATACATGTATTGAGGATCTATTATTCATGTACATCTTTATGTGTACCTTGTGCTTCTCCAACTGAAACTAATGATGTCTTCTCTCCCACAGAGATCCCATTAAGGATGCTGCTGGCGCTGACCATCGCTGCTTCTCTCGCCATACTATCGGCGTTAGTAGGATGCAGCTGCTACCTAATCAATAAATTCTAGTAAGTATCACTACCATTATCTATACAATCCATACAAGTGATGAACACTAAACTGACACATGCAGGAGTAAGTAACAGGCCTTCATACCAAGATCTGCCCATTCATGAACTGGCAGGCGTGTTCATCATTTGCCCCCCGAACCACAAAGTGCCATGTATGCCAAACACTAATAGATATACACCATGGTCAGATATATTTTTGAATATGTCTCCCAGCTGTAGTCAGATAACTTCCATTCAACTAACGGTGTCAAACTCAAATACAAAAGTGGGCCGAAGCTGAACACTGGGACCAAGTCGCGGGCCAATCTAATGCATTTCAAATATGTGGCGGCAGCATGGGGGGGCATCCTCACAATGTTTACTTCAGGTAACAAAAAGTCTAGAAGCAGCTCTGTGTCAGAGTGCACAAGGTTTGGGGGCACTCCAGGCCCTCTTATAAGAGCTAAAAGTGCATACAATTCACTCTAGCTGCCCTCACTGTTTCTGAAAACCTGGCATCAAGATCCTTATTAATAATTGTTATTATTTTATATAGTAATAGCATCTTCTCTGGTGTTGTACAAAGTAAAGAATGTATACAGAGGGGGTAAATGACAAAGTGTGACAGTAACTAATACAATATTATTATTGCAATTCATTTACTGGGTATTCACAGGTGTACCTAACAACATGTATCACCTATAACTGTTATTTTTGTTTTTACTTCCTTGGGCAATCAAGGGACACAGAAAGTGAAAAGGAAGAGGAGGACGTGAGTGATCCTGGAGAAGGGACGAGTGGGGGAGGAACCCACCACACAGATCATCGCCTGAAAGAAAGGATGCAGAAACGCAAACAAAAATTTGACAAGTTCAAGTCAAAGAAATTGGAGCAGACCAAAGAAAAGGCAGAAAAGCCAAAGAAGGTGATGGATAAGAAGAAGGCAGCTGTGCAGGAAATGGCTAAACAGAAAGCCTCCAAAGTCAAGGCTTTGGGGAAACAGCTTAGAGAGAAAGCCAAAAAGGAGAACCTGGCAAAAATGAAACAGGCGGCCAGGCAAAAACTCCAGCAGCAGAAAAAGAGCATCCTACAAAAGACTGCAAAGCCACATAAAAGCAGTCTATCCGGATTCTTTAGCAAGAATAAGTCTGCCCCGTCTGCTCCAGCAAGAGGCTTCTCTGGAAAGAGAAGAGGAAAGTTCTGGTAAAAGCCAGCAACAACAAGAGATCCCCCCAGCAGACCATCTCATGTCCTCACCAACATATATATGTACACTGTCCCTGAGGAACGTTAAATAAAAACCCTCAAAAAAATTCCACTTCTGTCATTCTTCTATATTCATTACGTTATTTTTCTTTTATGGTTCTAAATGTAACTTTTCTTTTATATTGCTTCTGCCACCCATATTGAGGACCGGACATGTGTTTGGCCTCAATTCACTAAAAGGGAGCGACTACATCTCCAAGTGGGAGATGTAAAGACATTAAAAACTACATCTCCCAGCATGCACTAGAGGCCGGGGGCACTCATCTCTCCCTGCATGCACTAATGGCTGGGGGCACTTATTATTATTAATGATTTATAAAGCGTGGCGCTGTACAAAGTAGGAAAACAAAAGGGGTACATAATGATACAGTCAATGATAAACATCAAATATGGACACTGGTATAAAATACAGAACTGGTGATTACCATGACAAATGTAACATCATGAATAAAATGTATAACAGAGTGCAAGCTGTGAAATGAATAACAAATTCCAAGACACAAAAGGGGGAGAGAGCCCTGCCCTTGTGAGCTTACAATCTAAAGGAATGGGGAGAAACAAGAGGTTACATTTTTGTTCAGTTTTAATGTCCCAATTTTAAATATCACTGTTTCAGAGATATGTTGAAGTGACTGTAATGTAAAAATGTAACTGTTACCAGTCTTCAACTGACGTGCACTAGCTGCCGGGTACACTCATCTCCCGGCATGCAAGATCGGTTGGGTACACTCATCTCCCGGCTTGCACTAGCGGCCAAGGACACTCATCTCCCGGCATACACTAAAAGCTGGGCACACTCATCTACCCGGCATGCACTAGCGCTCAAGGAACACTTGTCTCTTGGCATGCACTAGCGGCCAGGGACACTCATCTCCCGCCATGCATTAGCGGCTGGGTACATTCATCTCCTGGCATGCACTAGCGGGCCAGGAACACTTGTCTCTCGGCATGCACTAGTGGCCAGGGTCACTCATCTCCCAGCATGCACTGGTGGCCAGGGACACTTATCTTCCGGCATGCACTAGCGAGGTGGATAGCTGTGTTATTTTTTGTTGCTTTTAGCAATGCGATTTGTGGAGTGTTTTGTGTTGGCTGTCCTTATTGGACTGGCCAACGCGTTCCCTCTGAAAACACCAGGTAAGCATATGATGGCAGTACATCCTATTTTGTTATTCTTATTTTATTTTTCTACGTTATTTAAAAAAGAAAGCTTTGTATTATTATAGAAGGTAATGTACAATTTTCCAAATGGGGCCTCCATACTAAGGCATTACAGAGAAGCAGGAACCCTAAAGCCAGGCCTGAATACAGCTTCTCAGCACAGTGTAATCTGCAATGTTACTTGTGAGTGCCGCTATAGGCATAATCCCTATTACAGGGTATGGTGGCGCCTGGTGCGCCTAATTTTCCGTGCCGATTTTGCCTGTCTCGCTACAGCCACCCTAAAGGTGTAGATTAATGTACATTTATGGGTATATAAGAGATCACTCACTTTTGTTAAACTGTCCAAATGCGCCATATTTCAGCTTCAGCTGTGGGAGGAGACTCCGGATCACTGGCGCCAGCGGGGAAGATGGAGGAGGAGTATGAGGAGGAAGAGTATGAGGAGCAGCCAGGTAAGGTCCATTCCATGACTCTGTACTGTGGAAGCAATAATGGCCAAATAGCAGGGCCGGGCTGACACAGAGGCTCCAGCCTCAGGGCACAGTGTAGGAGGGGGCACACAACTCACTCAGCTACCATTGTGTTTGAAGTAGAGAGAAATAAGATACATGGCAGTGACTGCAAGCCAGGTAGCTAGAGATTAAGGTGTTAGGGGGGTTGGGGGCCCTTGGTGCCTCTTAGTCTGATAGAAATCAGCGTGTGACGCCTGGGGTGGGAGGGATGGAGGGGGGCACTATGGTGTCTCAGCCTTGGGTGCTGGAGGACCTTGCCCCGGCTCTGCCAAAGTGATCATTTATGATTATGGAAGGCAGCTTTCTTCAAATCATTATCTACCTAGAGGCTGCCAGTTAATGGCCATATAGATACATGTATTGAGGATCTATTATTCATGTACATCTTTATGTGTACCTTGTGCTTCTCCAACTGAAACTAATGATGTCTTCTCTCCCACAGAGATCCCATTAAGGATGCTGCTGGCGCTGACCATCGCTGCTTCTCTCGCCATACTATCGGCGTTAGTAGGATGCAGCTGCTACCTAATCAATAAATTCTAGTAAGTATCACTACCATTATCTATACAATCCATACAAGTGATGAACACTAAACTGACACATGCAGGAGTAAGTAACAGGCCTTCATACCAAGATCTGCCCATTCATGAACTGGCAGGCGTGTTCATCATTTGCCCCCCGAACCACAAAGTGCCATGTATGCCAAACACTAATAGATATACACCATGGTCAGATATATTTTTGAATATGTCTCCCAGCTGTAGTCAGATAACTTCCATTCAACTAACGGTGTCAAACTCAAATACAAAAGTGGGCCGAAGCTGAACACTGGGACCAAGTCGCGGGCCAATCTAATGCATTTCAAATATGTGGCGGCAGCATGGGGGGGCATCCTCACAATGTTTACTTCAGGTAACAAAAAGTCTAGAAGCAGCTCTGTGTCAGAGTGCACAAGGTTTGGGGGCACTCCAGGCCCTCTTATAAGAGCTAAAAGTGCATACAATTCACTCTAGCTGCCCTCACTGTTTCTGAAAACCTGGCATCAAGATCCTTATTAATAATTGTTATTATTTTATATAGTAATAGCATCTTCTCTGGTGTTGTACAAAGTAAAGAATGTATACAGAGGGGGTAAATGACAAAGTGTGACAGTAACTAATACAATATTATTATTGCAATTCATTTACTGGGTATTCACAGGTGTACCTAACAACATGTATCACCTATAACTGTTATTTTTGTTTTTACTTCCTTGGGCAATCAAGGGACACAGAAAGTGAAAAGGAAGAGGAGGACGTGAGTGATCCTGGAGAAGGGACGAGTGGGGGAGGAACCCACCACACAGATCATCGCCTGAAAGAAAGGATGCAGAAACGCAAACAAAAATTTGACAAGTTCAAGTCAAAGAAATTGGAGCAGACCAAAGAAAAGGCAGAAAAGCCAAAGAAGGTGATGGATAAGAAGAAGGCAGCTGTGCAGGAAATGGCTAAACAGAAAGCCTCCAAAGTCAAGGCTTTGGGGAAACAGCTTAGAGAGAAAGCCAAAAAGGAGAACCTGGCAAAAATGAAACAGGCGGCCAGGCAAAAACTCCAGCAGCAGAAAAAGAGCATCCTACAAAAGACTGCAAAGCCACATAAAAGCAGTCTATCCGGATTCTTTAGCAAGAATAAGTCTGCCCCGTCTGCTCCAGCAAGAGGCTTCTCTGGAAAGAGAAGAGGAAAGTTCTGGTAAAAGCCAGCAACAACAAGAGATCCCCCCAGCAGACCATCTCATGTCCTCACCAACATATATATGTACACTGTCCCTGAGGAACGTTAAATAAAAACCCTCAAAAAAATTCCACTTCTGTCATTCTTCTATATTCATTACGTTATTTTTCTTTTATGGTTCTAAATGTAACTTTTCTTTTATATTGCTTCTGCCACCCATATTGAGGACCGGACATGTGTTTGGCCTCAATTCACTAAAAGGGAGCGACTACATCTCCAAGTGGGAGATGTAAAGACATTAAAAACTACATCTCCCAGCATGCACTAGAGGCCGGGGGCACTCATCTCTCCCTGCATGCACTAATGGCTGGGGGCACTTATTATTATTAATGATTTATAAAGCGTGGCGCTGTACAAAGTAGGAAAACAAAAGGGGTACATAATGATACAGTCAATGATAAACATCAAATATGGACACTGGTATAAAATACAGAACTGGTGATTACCATGACAAATGTAACATCATGAATAAAATGTATAACAGAGTGCAAGCTGTGAAATGAATAACAAATTCCAAGACACAAAAGGGGGAGAGAGCCCTGCCCTTGTGAGCTTACAATCTAAAGGAATGGGGAGAAACAAGAGGTTACATTTTTGTTCAGTTTTAATGTCCCAATTTTAAATATCACTGTTTCAGAGATATGTTGAAGTGACTGTAATGTAAAAATGTAACTGTTACCAGTCTTCAACTGACGTGCACTAGCTGCCGGGTACACTCATCTCCCGGCATGCAAGATCGGTTGGGTACACTCATCTCCCGGCTTGCACTAGCGGCCAAGGACACTCATCTCCCGGCATACACTAAAAGCTGGGCACACTCATCTACCCGGCATGCACTAGCGCTCAAGGAACACTTGTCTCTTGGCATGCACTAGCGGCCAGGGACACTCATCTCCCGCCATGCATTAGCGGCTGGGTACATTCATCTCCTGGCATGCACTAGCGGGCCAGGAACACTTGTCTCTCGGCATGCACTAGTGGCCAGGGTCACTCATCTCCCAGCATGCACTGGTGGCCAGGGACACTTATCTTCCGGCATGCACTAGCGAGGTGGATAGCTGTGTTATTTTTTGTTGCTTTTAGCAATGCGATTTGTGGAGTGTTTTGTGTTGGCTGTCCTTATTGGACTGGCCAACGCGTTCCCTCTGAAAACACCAGGTAAGCATATGATGGCAGTACATCCTATTTTGTTATTCTTATTTTATTTTTCTACGTTATTTAAAAAAGAAAGCTTTGTATTATTATAGAAGGTAATGTACAATTTTCCAAATGGGGCCTCCATACTAAGGCATTACAGAGAAGCAGGAACCCTAAAGCCAGGCCTGAATACAGCTTCTCAGCACAGTGTAATCTGCAATGTTACTTGTGAGTGCCGCTATAGCCATAATCCCTATTACAGGGTATGGTGGCGCCTGGTGCGCCTAATTTTCCGTGCCGATTTTGCCTGTCTCGCTACAGCCACCCTAAAGGTGTAGATTAATGTACATTTATGGGTATATAAGAGATCACTCACTTTTGTTAAACTGTCCAAATGCGCCATATTTCAGCTTCAGCTGTGGGAGGAGACTCCGGATCACTGGCGCCAGCGGGGAAGATGGAGGAGGAGTATGAGGAGGAAGAGTATGAGGAGCAGCCAGGTAAGGTCCATTCCATGACTCTGTACTGTGGAAGCAATAATGGCCAAATAGCAGGGCCGGGCTGACACAGAGGCGATAGAGGCTCCAGCCTCAGGGCACAGTGTAGGAGGGGGGACACAACTCACTCAGCTATCATTGTGTTTGAAATAGAGAGAAATAAGATACATGGCAGTGACTGCAAGCCAGGTAGCTAGAGATTAAGGTGTTAGGGGGGTTGGGGGCCCTTGGTGCCTCTTAGTCTGATAGAAATCAGCGTGTGACGCCTGGGGTGGGAGGGATGGAGGGGGGCACTATGGTGTCTCAGCCTTGGGTGCTGGAGGACCTTGCCCCGGCTCTGCCAAAGTGATCATTTATGATTATGGAAGGCAGCTTTCTTCAAATCATTATCTACCTAGAGGCTGCCAGTTAATGGCCATATAGATACATGTATTGAGGATCTATTATTCATGTACATCTTTATGTGTACCTTGTGCTTCTCCAACTGAAACTAATGATGTCTTCTCTCCCACAAAGATCCCATTAAGGATGCTGCTGGCGCTGACCATCGCTGCTTCTCTCGCCATACTATCGGCGTTAGTAGGATGCAGCTGCTACCTAATCAATAAATTCTAGTAAGTATCACTACCATTATCTATACAATCCATACAAGTGATGAACACTAAACTGACACATGCAGGAGTAAGTAACAGGCCTTCATACCAAGATCTGCCCATTCATGAACTGGCAGGCGTGTTCATCATTTGCCCCCCGAACCACAAAGTGCCATGTATACCAAACACTAATAGATATACACCATGGTCAGATATATTTTTGAATATGTCTCCCAGCTGTAGTCAGATAACTTCCATTCAACTAACGGTGTCAAACTCAAATACAAAAGTGGGCCGAAGCTGAACACTGGGACCAAGTCGCGGGCCAATCTAATGCATTTCAAATATGTGGCGGCAGCATGGGGGGGCATCCTCACAATGTTTACTTCAGGTAACAAAAAGTCTAGAAGCAGCTCTGTGTCAGAGTGCACAAGGTTTGGGGGCACTCCAGGCCCTCTTATAAGAGCTAAAAGTGCATACAATTCACTCTAGCTGCCCTCACTGTTTCTGGTAACCTGACATCAAGATCATTATTAATAATTGTTATTATTTTATATAGTAATAGCATCTTCTCTGGTGTTGTACAAAGTAAAGAATGTATACAGAGGGGGTAAATGACAAAGTGTGACAGTAACTAATACAACATTATTATTGCAATTCATTTACTGGGTATTCACAGGTGTACCTAACAACATGTATCACCTATAACTGTTATTTTTGTTTTTACTTCCTTGGGCAATCAAGGGACACAGAAAGTGAAAAGGAAGAGGAGGACGTGAGTGATCCTGGAGAAGGGACGAGTGGGGGAGGAACCCACCACACAGATCATCGCCTGAAAGAAAGGATGCAGAAACGCAAACAAAAATTTGACAAGTTCAAGTCAAAGACATTGGAGCAGACCAAAGAAAAGGCAGAAAAGCCAAAGAAGGTGATGGATAAGAAGAAGGCAGCTGTGCAGGAAATGGCTAAACAGAAAGCCTCCAAAGTCAAGGCTTTGGGGAAACAGCTTAGAGAGAAAGCCAAAAAGGAGAACCTGGCAAAAATGAAACAGGCGGCCAGGCAAAAACTCCAGCAGCAGAAAAAGAGCATCCTACAAAAGACTGCAAAGCCACATAAAAGCCGTCTATCCGGATTCTTTAGCAAGAATAAGTCTGCCCCGTCTGCTCCAGCAAGAGGCTTCTCTGGAAAGAGAAGAGGAAAGTTCTGGTAAAAGCCAGCAACAACAAGAGATCCCCCCAGCAGACCATCTCATGTCCTCACCAACATATATATGTACACTGTCCCTGAGGAACGTTAAATAAAAACCCTCAAAAAAATTCCACTTCTGTCATTCTTCTATATTCATTACGTTATTTTTCTTTTATGGTTCTAAATGTAACTTTTCTTTTATATTGCTTCTGCCACCCATATTGAGGACCGGACATGTGTTTGGCCTCAATTCACTAAAAGGGAGCGACTACATCTCCAAGTGGGAGATGTAAAGACATTAAAAACTACATCTCCCAGCATGCACTAGAGGCCGGGGGCACTCATCTCTCCCTGCATGCACTAATGGCTGGAGGCACTTATTATTATTAATGATTTATAAAGCGTGGCGCTGTACAAAGTAGGAAAACAAAAGGGGTACATAATGATACAGTCAATGATAAACATCAAATATGGACACTGGTATAAAATACAGAACTGGTGATTACCATGACAAATGTAACATCATGAATAAAATGTATAACAGAGTGCAAGCTGTGAAATGAATAACAAATTCCAAGACACAAAAGGGTGAGAGAGCCCTGCCCTTGTGAGCTTACAATCTAAAGGAATGGGGAGAAACAAGAGGTTACATTTTTGTTCAGTTTTAATGTCCCAATTTTAAATATCACTGTTTCAGAGATATGTTGAAGTGACTGTAATGTAAAAATGTAACTGTTACCAGTCTTCAACTGACGTGCACTAGCTGCCGGGTACACTCATCTCCCGGCATGCAAGATCGGTTGGGTACACTCATCTCCCGGCTTGCACTAGCGGCCAAGGACACTCATCTCCCGGCATACACTAAAAGCTGGGCACACTCATCTACCCGGCATGCACTAGCGCTCAAGGAACACTTGTCTCTTGGCATGCACTAGCGGCCAGGGACACTCATCTCCCGCCATGCATTAGCGGCTGGGTACATTCATCTCCTGGCATGCACTAGCGGGCCAGGAACACTTGTCTCTCGGCATGCACTAGTGGCCAGGGTCACTCATCTCCCAGCATGCACTGGTGGCCAGGGACACTTATCTTCCGGCATGCACTAGCGAGGTGGATAGCTGTGTTATTTTTTGTTGCTTTTAGCAATGCGATTTGTGGAGTGTTTTGTGTTGGCTGTCCTTATTGGACTGGCCAACGCGTTCCCTCTGAAAACACCAGGTAAGCATATGATGGCAGTACATCCTATTTTGTTATTCTTATTTTATTTTTCTACGTTATTTATAAAAGAAAGCTTTGTATTATTATAGAAGGTAATGTACAATTTTCCAAATGGGGCCTCCATACTAAGGCATTACAGAGAAGCAGGAACCCTAAAGCCAGGCCTGAATACAGCTTCTCAGCACAGTGTAATCTGCAATGTTACTTGTGAGTGCCGCTATAGCCATAATCCCTATTACAGGGTATGGTGGCGCCTGGTGCGCCTAATTTTCCGTGCCGATTTTGCCTGTCTCGCTACAGCCACCCTAAAGGTGTAGATTAATGTACATTTATGGGTATATAAGAGATCACTCACTTTTGTTAAACTGTCCAAATGCGCCATATTTCAGCTTCAGCTGTGGGAGGAGACTCTGGATCACTGGCGCCAGCGGGGAAGATGGAGGAGGAGTATGAGGAGGAAGAGTATGAGGAGCAGCCAGGTAAGGTCCATTCCATGACTCTGTACTGTGGAAGCAATAATGGCCAAATAGCAGGGCCGGGCTGACACAGAGGCGATAGAGGCTCCAGCCTCAGGGCACAGTGTAGGAGGGGGCACACAACTCACTCAGCTATCATTGTGTTTGAAATAGAGAGAAATAAGATACATGGCAGTGACTGCAAGCCAGGTAGCTAGAGATTAAGGTGTTAGGGGGGTTGGGGGCCCTTGGTGCCTCTTAGTCTGATAGAAATCAGCGTGTGACGCCTGGGGTGGGAGGGATGGAGGGGGGCACTATGGTGTCTCAGCCTTGGGTGCTGGAGGACCTTGCCCCGGCTCTGCCAAAGTGATCATTTATGATTATGGAAGGCAGCTTTCTTCAAATCATTATCTACCTAGAGCCTGCCAGTTAATGGCCATATAGATACATGTATTGAGGATCTATTATTCATGTACATCTTTATGTGTACCTTGTGCTTCTCCAACTGAAACTAATGATGTCTTCTCTCCCACAGAGATCCCATTAAGGATGCTGCTGGCGCTGACCATCGCTGCTTCTCTCGCCATACTATCGGCGTTAGTAGGATGCAGCTGCTACCTAATCAATAAATTCTAGTAAGTATCACTACCATTATCTATACAATCCATACAAGTGATGAACACTAAACTGACACATGCAGGAGTAAGTAACAGGCCTTCATACCAAGATCTGCCCATTCATGAACTGGCAGGCGTGTTCATCATTTGCCCCCCGAACCACAAAGTGCCATGTATGCCAAACACTAATAGATATACACCATGGTCAGATATATTTTTGAATATGTCTCCCAGCTGTAGTCAGATAACTTCCATTCAACTAACGGTGTCAAACTCAAATACAAAAGTGGGCCGAAGCTGAACACTGGGACCAAGTCGCGGGCCAATCTAATGCATTTCAAATATGTGGCGGCAGCATGGGGGGGCATCCTCACAATGTTTACTTCAGGTAACAAAAAGTCTAGAAGCAGCTCTGTGTCAGAGTGCACAAGGTTTGGGGGCACTCCAGGCCCTCTTATAAGAGCTAAAAGTGCATACAATTCACTCTAGCTGCCCTCACTGTTTCTGGTAACCTGACATCAAGATCATTATTAATAATTGTTATTATTTTATATAGTAATAGCATCTTCTCTGGTGTTGTACAAAGTAAAGAATGTATACAGAGGGGGTAAATGACAAAGTGTGACAGTAACTAATACAATATTATTATTGCAATTCATTTACTGGGTATTCACAGGTGTACCTAACAACATGTATCACCTATAACTGTTATTTTTGTTTTTACTTCCTTGGGCAATCAAGGGACACAGAAAGTGAAAAGGAAGAGGAGGACGTGAGTGATCCTGGAGAAGGGACGAGTGGGGGAGGAACCCACCACACAGATCATCGCCTGAAAGAAAGGATGCAGAAACGCAAACAAAAATTTGACAAGTTCAAGTCAAAGAAATTGGAGCAGACCAAAGAAAAGGCAGAAAAGCCAAAGAAGGTGATGGATAAGAAGAAGGCAGCTGTGCAGGAAATGGCTAAACAGAAAGCCTCCAAAGTCAAGGCTTTGGGGAAACAGCTTAGAGAGAAAGCCAAAAAGGAGAACCTGGCAAAAATGAAACAGGCGGCCAGGCAAAAACTCCAGCAGCAGAAAAAGAGCATCCTACAAAAGACTGCAAAGCCACATAAAAGCCGTCTATCCGGATTCTTTAGCAAGAATAAGTCTGCCCCGTCTGCTCCAGCAAGAGGCTTCTCTGGAAAGAGAAGAGGAAAGTTCTGGTAAAAGCCAGCAACAACAAGAGATCCCCCCAGCAGACCATCTCATGTCCTCACCAACATATATATGTACACTGTCCCTGAGGAACGTTAAATAAAAACCCTCAAAAAAATTCCACTTCTGTCATTCTTCTATATTCATTACGTTATTTTTCTTTTATGGTTCTAAATGTAACTTTTCTTTTATATTGCTTCTGCCACCCATATTGAGGACCGGACATGTGTTTGGCCTCAATTCACTAAAAGGGAGCGACTACATCTCCAAGTGGGAGATGTAAAGACATTAAAAACTACATCTCCCAGCATGCACTAGAGGCCGGGGGCACTCATCTCTCCCTGCATGCACTAATGGCTGGAGGCACTTATTATTATTAATGATTTATAAAGCGTGGCGCTGTACAAAGTAGGAAAACAAAAGGGGTACATAATGATACAGTCAATGATAAACATCAAATATGGACACTGGTATAAAATACAGAACTGGTGATTACCATGACAAATGTAACATCATGAATAAAATGTATAACAGAGTGCAAGCTGTGAAATGAATAACAAATTCCAAGACACAAAAGGGTGAGAGAGCCCTGCCCTTGTGAGCTTACAATCTAAAGGAATGGGGAGAAACAAGAGGTTACATTTTTGTTCAGTTTTAATGTCTCAATTTTAAATATCACTGTTTCAGAGATATGTTGAAGTGACTGTAATGTAAAAATGTAACTGTTACCAGTCTTCAACTGACGTGCACTAGCTGCCGGGTACACTCATCTCCCGGCATGCAAGATCGGTTGGGTACACTCATCTCCCGGCTTGCACTAGCGGCCAAGGACACTCATCTCCCGGCATACACTAAAAGCTGGGCACACTCATCTACCCGGCATGCACTAGCGCTCAAGGAACACTTGTCTCTTGGCATGCACTAGCGGCCAGGGACACTCATCTCCCGCCATGCATTAGCGGCTGGGTACATTCATCTCCTGGCATGCACTAGCGGGCCAGGAACACTTGTCTCTCGGCATGCACTAGTGGCCAGGGTCACTCATCTCCCAGCATGCACTGGTGGCCAGGGACACTTATCTTCCGGCATGCACTAGCGAGGTGGATAGCTGTGTTATTTTTTGTTGCTTTTAGCAATGCGATTTGTGGAGTGTTTTGTGTTGGCTGTCCTTATTGGACTGGCCAACGCGTTCCCTCTGAAAACACCAGGTAAGCATATGATGGCAGTACATCCTATTTTGTTATTCTTATTTTATTTTTCTACGTTATTTAAAAAAGAAAGCTTTGTATTATTATAGAAGGTAATGTACAATTTTCCAAATGGGGCCTCCATACTAAGGCATTACAGAGAAGCAGGAACCCTAAAGCCAGGCCTGAATACAGCTTCTCAGCACAGTGTAATCTGCAATGTTACTTGTGAGTGCCGCTATAGCCATAATCCCTATTACAGGGTATGGTGGCGCCTGGTGCGCCTAATTTTCCGTGCCGATTTTGCCTGTCTCGCTACAGCCACCCTAAAGGTGTAGATTAATGTACATTTATGGGTATATAAGAGATCACTCACTTTTGTTAAACTGTCCAAATGCGCCATATTTCAGCTTCAGCTGTGGGAGGAGACTCTGGATCACTGGCGCCAGCGGGGAAGATGGAGGAGGAGTATGAGGAGGAAGAGTATGAGGAGCAGCCAGGTAAGGTCCATTCCATGACTCTGTACTGTGGAAGCAATAATGGCCAAATAGCAGGGCCGGGCTGACACAGAGGCGATAGAGGCTCCAGCCTCAGGGCACAGTGTAGGAGGGGGCACACAACTCACTCAGCTATCATTGTGTTTGAAATAGAGAGAAATAAGATACATGGCAGTGACTGCAAGCCAGGTAGCTAGAGATTAAGGTGTTAGGGGGGTTGGGGGCCCTTGGTGCCTCTTAGTCTGATAGAAATCAGCGTGTGACGCCTGGGGTGGGAGGGATGGAGGGGGGCACTATGGTGTCTCAGCCTTGGGTGCTGGAGGACCTTGCCCCGGCTCTGCCAAAGTGATCATTTATGATTATGGAAGGCAGCTTTCTTCAAATCATTATCTACCTAGAGCCTGCCAGTTAATGGCCATATAGATACATGTATTGAGGATCTATTATTCATGTACATCTTTATGTGTACCTTGTGCTTCTCCAACTGAAACTAATGATGTCTTCTTTCCCACAGAGATCCCATTAAGGATGCTGCTGGCGCTGACCATCGCTGCTTCTCTCGCCATACTATCGGCGTTAGTAGGATGCAGCTGCTACCTAATCAATAAATTCTAGTAAGTATCACTACCATTATCTATACAATCCATACAAGTGATGAACACTAAACTGACACATGCAGGAGTAAGTAACAGGCCTTCATACCAAGATCTGCCCATTCATGAACTGGCAGGCGTGTTCATCATTTGCCCCCCGAACCACAAAGTGCCATGTATACCAAACACTAATAGATATACACCATGGTCAGATATATTTTTGAATATGTCTCCCAGCTGTAGTCAGATAACTTCCATTCAACTAACGGTGTCAAACTCAAATACAAAAGTGGGCCGAAGCTGAACACTGGGACCAAGTCGCGGGCCAATCTAATGCATTTCAAATATGTGGCGGCAGCATGGGGGGGCATCCTCACAATGTTTACTTCAGGTAACAAAAAGTCTAGAAGCAGCTCTGTGTCAGAGTGCACAAGGTTTGGGGGCACTCCAGGCCCTCTTATAAGAGCTAAAAGTGCATACAATTCACTCTAGCTGCCCTCACTGTTTCTGGTAACCTGACATCAAGATCCTTATTAATAATTGTTATTATTTTATATAGTAATAGCATCTTCTCTGGTGTTGTACAAAGTAAAGAATGTATACAGAGGGGGTAAATGACAAAGTGTGACAGTAACTAATACAATATTATTATTGCAATTCATTTACTGGGTATTCACAGGTGTACCTAACAACATGTATCACCTATAACTGTTATTTTTGTTTTTACTTCCTTGGGCAATCAAGGGACACAGAAAGTGAAAAGGAAGAGGAGGACGTGAGTGATCCTGGAGAAGGGACGAGTGGGGGAGGAACCCACCACACAGATCATCGCCTGAAAGAAAGGATGCAGAAACGCAAACAAAAATTTGACAAGTTCCAAGTCAAAGAAATTGGAGCAGACCAAAGAAAAGGCAGAAAAGCCAAAGAAGGTGATGGATAAGAAGAAGGCAGCTGTGCAGGAAATGGCTAAACAGAAAGCCTCCAAAGTCAAGGCTTTGGGGAAACAGCTTAGAGAGAAAGCCAAAAAGGAGAACCTGGCAAAAATGAAACAGGCGGCCATAGAAAAACTCCAGCAGCAGAAAAAGAGCATCCTACAAAAGACTGCAAAGCCACAGAAAAGCCGTCTATCCGGATTCTTTAGCAAGAATAGGTCTGCCCCGTCTGCTCCAGCAAGAGGCTTCTCTGGAAAGAGAAGAGGAAAGTTCTGGTAAAAGCCAGCAACAACAAGAGATCCCCCCAGCAGACCATCTCATGTCCTCACCAACATATATATGTACACTGTCCCTGAGGAACTTTAAATAAAAACCCTCAAAAAAATTCCACTTCTGTCATTCTTCTATATTCATTACGTTATTTTTCTTTTATGGTTCTAAATGTAACTTTTCTTTTATATTGCTTCTGCCACCCATATTGAGGACCGGACATGTGTTTGGCCTCAATTCACTAAAAGGGAGCGACTACATCTCCAAGTGGGAGATGTAAAGACATTAAAAACTACATCTCCCAGCATGCACTAGAGGCGGGGGGCACTCATCTCTCCCTGCATGCACTAATGGCTGGGGGCACTTATTATTATTATTGATTTATAAAGCGTGGCGCTGTACAAAGTAGGAAAACAAAAGGGGTACATAATGATACAGTCAATGATAAACATCAAATATGGACACTGGTATAAAATACAGAACTGGTGATTACCATGACAAATGTAACATCATGAATAAAATGTATAACAGAGTGCAAGCTGTGAAATGAATAACAAATTCCAAGACACAAAAGGGTGAGAGAGCCCTGCCCTTGTGAGCTTACAATCTAAAGGAATGGGGAGAAACAAGAGGTTACATTTTTGTTCAGTTTTAATGTCCCAATTTTAAATATCACTGTTTCAGAGATATGTTGAAGTGACTGTAATGTAAAAATGTAACTGTTACCAGTCTTCAACTGACGTGCACTAGCTGCCGGGTACACTCATCTCCCGGCATGCAAGATCGGTTGGGTACACTCATCTCCCGGCTTGCACTAGCGGCCAAGGACACTCATCTCCCGGCATACACTAAAAGCCGGGCACACTCATCTACCCGGCATGCACTAGCGCTCAAGGAACACTTGTCTCTTGGCATGCACTAGCGGCCAGGGACACTCATCTCCCGCCATGCATTAGCGGCTGGGTACATTCATCTCCTGGCATGCACTAGCGGGCCAGGAACACTTGTCTCTCGGCATGCACTAGTGGCCAGGGTCACTCATCTCCCAGCATGCACTGGTGGCCAGGGACACTTATCTTCCGGCATGCACTAGCGAGGTGGATAGCTGTGTTATTTTTTGTTGCTTTTAGCAATGCGATTTGTGGAGTGTTTTGTGTTGGCTGTCCTTATTGGACTGGCCAACGCGTTCCCTCTGAAAACACCAGGTAAGCATATGATGGCAGTACATCCTATTTTGTTATTCTTATTTTATTTTTCTACGTTATTTAAAAAAGAAAGCTTTGTATTATTATAGAAGGTAATGTACAATTTTCCAAATGGGGCCTCCATACTAAGGCATTACAGAGAAGCAGGAACCCTAAAGCCAGGCCTGAATACAGCTTCTCAGCACAGTGTAATCTGCAATGTTACTTGTGAGTGCCGCTATAGCCATAATCCCTATTACAGGGTATGGTGGCGCCTGGTGCGCCTAATTTTCCGTGCCGATTTTGCCTGTCTCGCTACAGCCACCCTAAAGGTGTAGAATAATGTACATTTATGGGTATATAAGAGATCACTCACTTTTGTTAAACTGTCCAAATGCGCCATATTTCAGCTTCAGCTGTGGGAGGAGACTCCGGATCACTGGCGCCAGCGGGGAAGATGGAGGAGGAGTATGAGGAGGAAGAGTATGAGGAGCAGCCAGGTAAGGTCCATTCCATGACTCTGTACTGTGGAAGCAATAATGGCCAAATAGCAGGGCCGGGCTGACACAGAGGCGATAGAGGCTCCAGCCTCAGGGCACAGTGTAGGAGGGGGCACACAACTCACTCAGCTATCATTGTGTTTGAAATAGAGAGAAATAAGATACATGGCAGTGACTGCAAGCCAGGTAGCTAGAGATTAAGGTGTTAGGGGGGTTGGGGGCCCTTGGTGCCTCTTAGTCTGATAGAAATCAGCGTGTGACGCCTGGGGTGGGAGGGATGGAGGGGGGCACTATGGTGTCTCAGCCTTGGGTGCTGGAGGACCTTGCCCCGGCTCTGCCAAAGTGATCATTTATGATTATGGAAGGCAGCTTTCTTCAAATCATTATCTACCTAGAGGCTGCCAGTTAATGGCCATATAGATACATGTATTGAGGATCTATTATTCATGTACATCTTTATGTGTACCGTGTGCTAAATGTGGAAAGAATTTTATAATTAATCTGTTAATCTTTATGTATACTCTGTATATTCTGTATATCCTGTGTAACCTATGTGACTATATAGTCCACATGCACAAGATTAGATTATTGTGTTAGAGTGACACTTTAAGTTAACCAAGGAGTTATCACGATATCACTGAATATATGTTTTGAACCATTCACTGTGCACAGCTTTCTATATTCCTTCACAGTAAAAGACCAGAACAATCTTCAAAACCTCCCCCCAGTGTCATTCTGTGCCAGGCGCAGAATGAGCAGGTTGAAGGGGCCAGTTTAAACCAGTTTCCTGAAGGTGAGAGAAACGAAACAGGAAACTGGTGAACAGAAGATTTCTCGTTCCTGTTGACTTCTAAATTATTTATGAAGGACACAGAGGAGGACCGGACACACCCAGAAGAAGAAACTGGACATTGCTCATTGGACTTATGGGATTACAGACTGTTTGGAGGGAGGAATATATTAGCATGTTAACTGGGGTATAAAGATTTACCGAGGAAGGAAGTCTCTACCCTTTTGTGACTAGCCGGGCTGCAGCTAGCCTGTTTCTCCTTTTATAAATGCTGGTATATAAAAGGGTCCTCAGCTGAGTGAATAAAGATTTCTAAGGTTTTGGCAACTGAACGAGGAATGTCTCATGAGTAAGTTTATTTTCTTTTAACATCCTCCAACTGAAACTAATGATGTCTTCTCTCCCACAGAGATCCCATTAAGGATGCTGCTGGCGCTGACCATCGCTGCTTCTCTCGCCATACTATCGGCGTTAGTAGGATGCAGCTGCTACCTAATCAATAAATTCTAGTAAGTATCACTACCATTATCTATACAATCCATACAAGTGATGAACACTAAACTGACACATGCAGGAGTAAGTAACAGGCCTTCATACCAAGATCTGCCCATTCATGAACTGGCAGGCGTGTTCATCATTTGCCCCCCGAACCACAAAGTGCCATGTATGCCAAACACTAATAGATATACACCATGGTCAGATATATTTTTGAATATGTCTCCCAGCTGTAGTCAGATAACTTCCATTCAACTAACGGTGTCAAACTCAAATACAAAAGTGGGGCCGAAGCTGAACACTGGGACCAAGTCGCGGGCCAATCTAATGCATTTCAAATATGTGGCGGCAGCATGGGGGGGCATCCTCACAATGTTTACTTCAGGTAACAAAAAGTCTAGAAGCAGCTCTGTGTCAGAGTGCACAAGGTTTGGGGGCACTCCAGGCCCTCTTATAAGAGCTAAAAGTGCATACAATTCACTCTAGCTGCCCTCACTGTTTCTGGTAACCTGACATCAAGATCCTTATTAATAATTGTTATTATTTTATATAGTAATAGCATCTTCTCTGGTGTTGTACAAAGTAAAGAATGTATACAGAGGGGGTAAATGACAAAGTGTGACAGTAACTAATTCAATATTATTATTGCAATTCATTTACTGGGTATTCACAGGTGTACCTAACAACATGTATCACCTATAACTGTTATTTTTGTTTTTACTTCCTTGGGCAATCAAGGGACACAGAAAGTGAAAAGGAAGAGGAGGACGTGAGTGATCCTGGAGAAGGGACGAGTGGGGGAGCAGAGTTGGGCCGAACCTCCGATTTTCGGTTCGCGAACCGGGTTCGCGAACTTTCGCGAAAGGTTCGGTTCGCGTTAAAGTTCGCGAACCGCAATAGACTTCAATGGGAATGCGAACTTTGAAAAAAAAAAATAATTATGCTGGCCACAAAAGTGATGGAAAAGATGTTTCAAGGGGTCTAACACCTGGAGGGGGGGATGGCGGAGTGGGATACATGCCAAAAGTCCCCGGGAAAAATCTGGATTTGACGCAAAGCAGCGTTTTAAGGGCAGAAATCACATTGAATGCTAAATGACAGGCCTAAAGTGCTTTCAAACATCTTGCATGTGTATACATCAATCAGGTAGGGTTCACTGAACAGAACAGGTATACAGTGGTGGGTTCACAGAACAGGTATGCAGTGGCGGGTCCACTGAACAGAACAGGTATGCAGTGGCGGGTTCACTAAACAGAACAGGTATACAGTGGCGGTTCACTAAACAGAACAGGTATGCAGTGGCGGGTCCACTGAACAGAACAGGTATGCAGTGGCGGGTTCACTAAACAGAACAGGTATGCAGTGGCGGGTCCACTGAACAGAACAGGTATGCAGTGGCGGGTTCACTAAACAGAACAGGTATACAGTGGCGGTTCACTAAACAGAACAAGTATGCAGTGGCGGGTCCACTGAACAGAACAGGTATGCAGTGGTGGGTTCACAGCACAGGTATGCAGTGGTGGGTTCACAGCACAGGTAAGCAGTGGTGGGTTCACAGCACAGGTATGCAGTGGTGGGTTCACAGCACAGGTATGCAGTGGTGGGATCACAGCACAGGTATGCAGTGGTGGGTTCAATGAACAGGTATACAGTGGCGGGTCCACTGAACAGAACAGGTATGCAGTGGTGGGTTCACAGAACAGGTATGCAGCCAGACAGGAACAAGCTAAGCCTAACTAATCTTTCCCTGAGAGACAGTCTGCAGCAGCTCGCCCTACTCTGACTAATGCAGGCACACGAGTGGCCGTAATGGCCGCCGCTGCCTGCCTTATATAAGGGGGGGTGGGGCTCCAGGGGCTAGTGTAGCCTAATTGGCTACACTGGGCCTGCTGACTGTGATGTAGAGGGTCAAAGTTGACCCTCCATGTGCATTATGGGGCGAACCGAACTTCCGCAAAGGTTCGCCTGCGGGACGCGAACGCGAACCACTGAAGTTCGCATGGAACCGTTCGCAGGCGAACCGTTCGGCCCAACTCTATGGGGGAGGAACCCACCACACAGATCATCGCCTGAAAGAAAGGATGCAGAAACGCAAACAAAAATTTGACAAGTTCAAGTCAAAGAAATTGGAGCAGACCAAAGAAAAGGCAGAAAAGCCAAAGAAGGTGATGGATAAGAAGAAGGCAGCTGTGCAGGAAATGGCTAAACAGAAAGCCTCCAAAGTCAAGGCTTTCGGGAAACAGCTTAGAGAGAAAGCCAAAAAGGAGAACCTGGCAAAAATGAAACAGGCGGCCAGGCAAAAACTCCAGCAGCAGAAAAAGAGCATCCTACAAAAGACTGCAAAGCCACATAAAAGCAGTCTATCCGGATTCTTTAGCAAGAATAAGTCTGCCCCGTCTGCTCCAGCAAGAGGCTTCTCTGGAAAGAGAAGAGGAAAGTTCTGGTAAAAGCCAGCAACAACAAGAGATCCCCCCAGCAGACCATCTCATGTCCTCACCAACATATATATGTACACTGTCCCTGAGGAACGTTAAATAAAAACCCTCAAAAAAATTCCACTTCTGTCATTCTTCTATATTCATTACGTTATTTTTCTTTTATGGTTCTAAATGTAACTTTTCTTTTATATTGCTTCTGCCACCCATATTGAGGACCGGACATGTGTTTGGCCTCAATTCACTAAAAGGGAGCGACTACATCTCCAAGTGGGAGATGTAAAGACTTTAAAAACTACATCTCCCAGCATGCACTAGAGGCCTCGGGCACTCATCTCTCCCTGCATGCACTAATGGCTGGGGGCACTTATTATTATTAATGATTTATAAAGCGTGGCGCTGTACAAAGTAGGAAAACAAAAGGGGTACATAATGATACAGTCAATGATAAACATCAAATATGGACACTGGTATAAAATACAGAACTGGTGATTACCATGACAAATGTAACATCATGAATAAAATGTATAACAGAGTGCAAGCTGTGAAATGAATAACAAATTCCAAGACACAAAAGGGTGAGAGAGCCCTGCCCTTGTGAGCTTACAATCTAAAGGAATGGGGAGAAACAAGAGGTTACATTTTTGTTCAGTTTTAATGTCCCAATTTTAAATATCACTGTTTCAGAGATATGTTGAAGTGACTGTAATGTAAAAATGTAACTGTTACCAGTCTTCAACTGACGTGCACTAGCTGCCGGGTACACTCATCTCCCGGCATGCAAGATCGGTTGGGTACACTCATCTCCCGGCTTGCACTAGCGGCCAAGGACACTCATCTCCCGGCATACACTAAAAGCTGGGCACACTCATCTACCCGGCATGCACTAGCGCTCAAGGAACACTTGTCTCTTGGCATGCACTAGCGGCCAGGGACACTCATCTCCCGCCATGCATTAGCGGCTGGGTACATTCATCTCCTGGCATGCACTAGCGGGCCAGGAACACTTGTCTCTCGGCATGCACTAGTGGCCAGGGTCACTCATCTCCCAGCATGCACTGGTGGCCAGGGACACTTATCTTCCGGCATGCACTAGCGAGGTGGATAGCTGTGTTATTTTTTGTTGCTTTTAGCAATGCGATTTGTGGAGTGTTTTGTGTTGGCTGTCCTTATTGGACTGGCCAACGCGTTCCCTCTGAAAACACCAGGTAAGCATATGATGGCAGTACATCCTATTTTGTTATTCTTATTTTATTTTTCTACGTTATTTAAAAAAGAAAGCTTTGTATTATTATAGAAGGTAATGTACAATTTTCCAAATGGGGCCTCCATACTAAGGCATTACAGAGAAGCAGGCACCCTAAAGCCAGGCCTGAATACAGCTTCTCAGCACAGTGTAATCTGCAATGTTACTTGTGAGTGCCGCTATAGCCATAATCCCTATTACAGGGTATGGTGGCGCCTGGTGCGCCTAATTTTCCGTGCCGATTTTGCCTGTCTCGCTACAGCCACCCTAAAGGTGTAGATTAATGTACATTTATGGGTATATAAGAGATCACTCACTTTTGTTAAACTGTCCAAATGCGCCATATTTCAGCTTCAGCTGTGGGAGGAGACTCCGGATCACTGGAGCCATCGGGGAAGATGGAGGAGGAGTATGAGGAGGAAGAGTGAGGAGCAGCCAGGTAAGGTCCATTCCATGACTCTGTACTGTGGAAGCAATAATGGCCAAATAGCAGGGCCGGGCTGACACAGAGGCGATAGAGGCTCCAGCCTCAGGGCACAGTGTACGAGGGGGCACACAACTCACTCAGCTATCATTGTGTTTGAAATAGAGAGAAATAAGATACATGGCAGTGACTGCAAGCCAGGTAGCTAGAGATTAAGGTGTTAGGGGGGTTGGGGGCCCTTGGTGCCTCTTAGTCTGATAGAAATCAGCGTGTGACGCCTGGGGTGGGAGGGATGGAGGGGGGCACTATGGTGTCTCAGCCTTGGGTGCTGGAGGACCTTGCCCCGGCTCTGCCAAAGTGATCATTTATGATTATGGAAGGCAGCTTTCTTCAAATCATTATCTACCTAGAGGCTGCCAGTTAATGGCCATATAGATACATGTATTGAGGATCTATTATTCATGTACATCTTTATGTGTACCTTGTGCTTCTCCAACTGAAACTAATGATGTCTTCTCTCCCACAGAGATCCCATTAAGGATGCTGCTGGCGCTGACCATCGCTGCTTTTCTCGCCATACTATCGGCGTTAGTAGGATGCAGCTGCTACCTAATCAATAAATTCTAGTAAGTATCACTACCATTATCTATACAATCCATACAAGTGATGAACACTAAACTGACACATGCAGGAGTAAGTAACAGGCCTTCATACCAAGATCTGCCCATTCATGAACTGGCAGGCGTGTTCATCATTTGCCCCCCGAACCACAAAGTGCCATGTATGCCAAACACTAATAGATATACACCATGGTCAGATATATTTTTGAATATGTCTCCCAGCTGTAGTCAGATAACTTCCATTCAACTAACGGTGTCAAACTCAAATACAAAAGTGGGCCGAAGCTGAACACTGGGACCAAGTCGCGGGCCAATCTAATGCATTTCAAATATGTGGCGGCAGCATGGGGGGGCATCCTCACAATGTTTACTTCAGGTAACAAAAAGTCTAGAAGCAGCTCTGTGTCAGAGTGCACAAGGTTTGGGGGCACTCCAGGCCCTCTTATAAGAGCTAAAAGTGCATACAATTCACTCTAGCTGCCCTCACTGTTTCTGGTAACCTGACATCAAGATCCTTATTAATAATTGTTATTATTTTATATAGTAATAGCATCTTCTCTGGTGTTGTACAAAGTAAAGAATGTATACAGAGGGGGTAAATGACAAAGTGTGACAGTAACTAATACAATATTATTATTGCAATTCATTTACTGGGTATTCACAGGTGTACCTAACAACATGTATCACCTATAACTGTTATTTTTGTTTTTACTTCCTTGGGCAATCAAGGGACACAGAAAGTGAAACGGAAGAGGAGGACGTGAGTGATCCTGGAGAAGGGACGAGTGGGGGAGGAACCCACCACACAGATCATCGCCTGAAAGAAAGGATGCAGAAACGCAAACAAAAATTTGACAAGTTCAAGTCAAAGAAATTGGAGCAGACCAAAGAAAAGGCAGAAAAGCCAAAGAAGGTGATGGATAAGAAGAAGGCAGCTGTGCAGGAAATGGCTAAACAGAAAGCCTCCAAAGTCAAGGCTTTGGGGAAACAGCTTAGAGAGAAAGCCAAAAAGGAGAACCTGGCAAAAATGAAACAGGCGGCCAGGCAAAAACTCCAGCAGCAGAAAAAGAGCATCCTACAAAAGACTGCAAAGCCACATACAAGCAGTCTATCCGGATTCTTTAGCAAGAATAAGTCTGCCCCGTCTGCTCCAGCAAGAGGCTTCTCTGGAAAGAGAAGAGGAAAGTTCTGGTAAAAGCCAGCAACAACAAGAGATCCCCCCAGCAGACCATCTCATGTCCTCACCAACATATATATGTACACTGTCCCTGAGGAACGTTAAATAAAAACCCTCAAAAAAATTCCACTTCTGTCATTCTTCTATATTCATTACGTTATTTTTCTTTTATGGTTCTAAATGTAACTTTTCTTTTATATTGCTTCTGCCACCCATATTGAGGACCGGACATGTGTTTGGCCTCAATTCACTAAAAGGGAGCGACTACATCTCCAAGTGGGAGATGTAAAGACATTAAAAACTACATCTCCCAGCATGCACTAGAGGCGGGGGGCACTCATCTCTCCCTGCATGCACTAATGGCTGAGGGCACTTATTATTATTATTGATTTATAAAGCGTGGCGCTGTACAAAGTAGGAAAACAAAAGGGGTACATAATGATACAGTCAATGATAAACATCAAATATGGACACTGGTATAAAATACAGAACTGGTGATTACCATGACAAATGTAACATCATGAATAAAATGTATAACAGAGTGCAAGCTGTGAAATGAATAACAAATTCCAAGACACAAAAGGGGGAGAGAGCCCTGCCCTTGTGAGCTTACAATCTAAAGGAATGGGGAGAAACAAGAGGTTACATTTTTGTTCAGTTTTAATGTCCCAATTTTAAATATCACTGTTTCAGAGATATGTTGAAGTGACTGTAATGTAAAAATGTAACTGTTACCAGTCTTCAACTGACGTGCACTAGCTGCCGGGTACACTCATCTCCCGGCATGCAAGATCGGTTGGGTACACTCATCTCCCGGCTTGCACTAGCGGCCAAGGACACTCATCTCCCGGCATACACTAAAAGCTGGGCACACTCATCTACCCGGCATGCACTAGCGCTCAAGGAACACTTGTCTCTTGGCATGCACTAGCGGCCAGGGACACTCATCTCCCGCCATGCATTAGCGGCTGGGTACATTCATCTCCTGGCATGCACTAGCGGGCCAGGAACACTTGTCTCTCGGCATGCACTAGTGGCCAGGGTCACTCATCTCCCAGCATGCACTGGTGGCCAGGGACACTTATCTTCCGGCATGCACTAGCGAGGTGGATAGCTGTGTTATTTTTTGTTGCTTTTAGCAATGCGATTTGTGGAGTGTTTTGTGTTGGCTGTCCTTATTGGACTGGCCAACGCGTTCCCTCTGAAAACACCAGGTAAGCATATGATGGCAGTACATCCTATTTTGTTATTCTTATTTTATTTTTCTACGTTATTTAAAAAAGAAAGCTTTGTATTATTATAGAAGGTAATGTACAATTTTCCAAATGGGGCCTCCATACTAAGGCATTACAGAGAAGCAGGCACCCTAAAGCCAGGCCTGAATACAGCTTCTCAGCACAGTGTAATCTGCAATGTTACTTGTGAGTGCCGCTATAGCCATAATCCCTATTACAGGGTATGGTGGCGCTTGGTGCGCCTAATTTTCCGTGCCGATTTTGCCTGTCTCGCTACAGCCACCCTAAAGGTGTAGATTAATGTACATTTATGGGTATATAAGAGATCACTCACTTTTGTTAAACTGTCCAAATGCGCCATATTTCAGCTTCAGCTGTGGGAGGAGACTCCGGATCACTGGCGCCAGCGGGGAAGATGGAGGAGGAGTATGAGGAGGAAGAGTATGAGGAGCAGCCAGGTAAGGTCCATTCCATGACTCTGTACTGTGGAAGCAATAATGGCCAAATAGCAGGGCCGGGCTGACACAGAGGCGATAGAGGCTCCAGCCTCAGGGCACAGTGTAGGAGGGGGCACACAACTCACTCAGCTATCATTGTGTTTGAAATAGAGAGAAATAAGATACATGGCAGTGACTGCAAGCCAGGTAGCTAGAGATTAAGGTGTTAGGGAGGTTGGGGGCCCTTGGTGCCTCTTAGTCTGATAGAAATCAGCGTGTGACGCCTGGGGTGGGAGGGATGGAGGGGGGCACTATGGTGTCTCAGCCTTGGGTGCTGGAGGACCTTGCCCCGGCTCTGCCAAAGTGATCATTTATGATTATGGAAGGCAGCTTTCTTCAAATCATTATCTACCTAGAGCCTGCCAGTTAATGGCCATATAGATACATGTATTGAGGATCTATTATTCATGTACATCTTTATGTGTACCTTGTGCTTCTCCAACTGAAACTAATGATGCCTTCTCTCCCACAGAGATCCCATTAAGGATGCTGCTGGCGCTGACCATCGCTGCTTCTCTCGCCATACTATCGGCGTTAGTAGGATGCAGCTGCTACCTAATCAATAAATTCTAGTAAGTATCACTACCATTATCTATACAATCCATACAAGTGATGAACACTAAACTGACACATGCAGGAGTAAGTAACAGGCCTTCATACCAAGATCTGCCCATTCATGAACTGGCAGGCGTGTTCATCATTTGCCCCCCGAACCACAAAGTGCCATGTATGCCAAACACTAATAGATATACACCATGGTCAGATATATTTTTGAATATGTCTCCCAGCTGTAGTCAGATAACTTCCATTCAACTAACGGTGTCAAACTCAAATACAAAAGTGGACCGAAGCTGAACACTGGGACCAAGTCGCGGGCCAATCTAATGCATTTCAAATATGTGGCGGCAGCATGGGGGGGCATCCTCACAATGTTTACTTCAGGTAACAAAAAGTCTAGAAGCAGCCCTGTGTCAGAGTGCACAAGGTTTGGGGGCACTCCAGGCCCTCTTATAAGAGCTAAAAGTGCATACAATTCACTCTAGCTGCCCTCACTGTTTCTGGTAACCTGACATCATGATCCTTATTAATAATTGTTATTATTTTATATAGTAATAGCATCTTCTCTGGTGTTGTACAAAGTAAAGAATGTATACAGAGGGGGTAAATGACAAAGTGTGACAGTAACTAATACAATATTATTATTGCAATTCATTTACTGGGTATTCACAGGTGTACCTAACAACATGTATCACCTATAACTGTTATTTTTGTTTTTACTTCCTTGGGCAATCAAGGGACACAGAAAGTGAAAAGGAAGAGGAGGACGTGAGTGATCCTGGAGAAGGGACGAGTGGGGGAGGAACCCACCACACAGATCATCGCCTGAAAGAAAGGATGCAGAAACGCAAACAAAAATTTGACAAGTTCAAGTCAAAGAAATTGGAGCAGACCAAAGAAAAGGCAGAAAAGCCAAAGAAGGTGATGGATAAGAAGAAGGCAGCTGTGCAGGAAATGGCTAAACAGAAAGCCTCCAAAGTCAAGGCTTTGGGGAAACAGCTTAGAGAGAAAGCCAAAAAGGAGAACCTGGCAAAAATGAAACAGGCGGCCAGGCAAAAACTCCAGCAGCAGAAAAAGAGCATCCTACAAAAGACTGCAAAGCCACATAAAATCAGTCTATCCGGATTCTTTAGCAAGAATAAGTCTGCCCCGTCTGCTCCAGCAAGAGGCTTCTCTGGAAAGAGAAGAGGAAAGTTCTGGTAAAAGCCAGCAACAACAAGAGATCCCCCCAGCAGACCATCTCATGTCCTCACCAACATATATATGTACACTGTCCCTGAGGAACGTTAAATAAAAACCCTCAAAAAAATTCCACTTCTGTCATTCTTCTATATTCATTACGTTATTTTTCTTTTATGGTTCTAAATGTAACTTTTCTTTTATATTGCTTCTGCCACCCATATTGAGGACCGGACATGTGTTTGGCCTCAATTCACTAAAAGGGAGCGACTACATCTCCAAGTGGGAGATGTAAAGACATTAAAAACTACATCTCCCAGCATGCACTAGAGGCGGGGGGCACTCATCTCTCCCTGCATGCACTAATGGCTGAGGGCACTTATTATTATTATTGATTTATAAAGCGTGGCGCTGTACAAAGTAGGAAAACAAAAGGGGTACATAATGATACAGTCAATGATAAACATCAAATATGGACACTGGTATAAAATACAGAACTGGTGATTACCATGACAAATGTAACATCATGAATAAAATGTATAACAGAGTGCAAGCTGTGAAATGAATAACAAATTCCAAGACACAAAAGGGGGAGAGAGCCCTGCCCTTGTGAGCTTACAATCTAAAGGAATGGGGAGAAACAAGAGGTTACATTTTTGTTCAGTTTTAATGTCCCAATTTTAAATATCACTGTTTCAGAGATATGTTGAAGTGACTGTAATGTAAAAATGTAACTGTTACCAGTCTTCAACTGACGTGCACTAGCTGCCGGGTACACTCATCTCCCGGCATGCAAGATCGGTTGGGTACTCTCATCTCCCGGCTTGCACTAGCGGCCAAGGACACTCATCTCCCGGCATACACTAAAAGCCGGGCACACTCATCTACCCGGCATGCACTAGCGCTCAAGGAACACTTGTCTCTTGGCATGCACTAGCGGCCAGGGACACTCATCTCCCGCCATGCATTAGCGGCTGGGTACATTCATCTCCTGGCATGCACTAGCGGGCCAGGAACACTTGTCTCTCGGCATGCACTAGTGGCCAGGGTCACTCATCTCCCAGGATGCACTGGTGACCAGGGACACTTATCTTCCGGCATGCACTAGCGAGGTGGATAGCTGTGTTATTTTTTGTTGCTTTTAGCAATGCGATTTGTGGAGTGTTTTGTGTTGGCTGTCCTTATTGGACTGGCCAACGCGTTCCCTCTGAAAACACCAGGTAAGCATATGATGGCAGTACATCCTATTTTGTTATTCTTATTTTATTTTTCTACGTTATTTAAAAAAGAAAGCTTTGTATTATTATAGAAGGTAATGTACAATTTTCCAAATGGGGCCTCCATACTAAGGCATTACAGAGAAGCAGGAACCCTAAAGCCAGGCCTGAATACAGCTTCTCAGCACAGTGTAATCTGCAATGTTACTTGTGAGTGCCGCTATAGCCATAATCCCTATTACAGGGTATGGTGGCGCCTAGTGCGCCTAATTTTCCGTGCCGATTTTGCCTGTCTCGCTACAGCCACCCTAAAGGTGTAGATTAATGTACATTTATGGGTATATAAGAGATCACTCACTTTTGTTAAACTGTCCAAATGCGCCATATTTCATAATGCACAAATGCATCTATGTTTTTGTTTATTTTTAGCTTCAGCTGTGGGAGGAGACTCCGGATCACTGGAGCCAGCGGGGTAGATGGAGGAGGAGTATGAGGAGGAAGAGTATGAGGAGCAGCCAGGTAAGGTCCATTCCATGACTCTGTACTGTGGAAGCAATAATGGCCAAATAGCAGGGCCGGGCTGACACAGAGGCTCCAGCCTCAGGGCACAGTGTAGGAGGGGACACACAACTCACTCAGCTACCATTGTGTTTGAAGTAGAGAGAAATAAGATACATGGCAGTGACTGCAAGCCAGGTAGCTAGAGATTAAGGTGTTAGGGAGGTTGGGGGCCCTTGGTGCCTCTTAGTCTGATAGAAATCAGCGTGTGACGCCTGGGGTGGGAGGGATGGAGGGGGGCACTATGGTTTCTCAGCCTTGGGTGCTGGAGGACCTTGCCCCGGCTCTGCCAAAGTGATCATTTATGATTATGGAAGGCAGCTTTCTTCAAATCATTATCTACCTAGAGGCTGCCAGTTAATGGCCATATAGATACATGTATTGAGGATCTATTATTCATGTACATCTTTATGTGTACCTTGTGCTTCTCCAACTGAAACTAATGATGCCTTCTCTCCCACAGAGATCCCATTAAGGATGCTGCTGGCGCTGACCATCGCTGCTTCTCTCGCCATACTATCGGCGTTAGTAGGATGCAGCTGCTACCTAATCAATAAATTCTAGTAAGTATCACTACCATTATCTATACAATCCATACAAGTGATGAACACTAAACTGACACATGCAGGAGTAAGTAACAGGCCTTCATACCAAGATCTGCCCATTCATGAACTGGCAGGCGTGTTCATCATTTGCCCCCCGAACCACAAAGTGCCATGTATGCCAAACACTAATAGATATACACCATGGTCAGATATATTTTTGAATATGTCTCCCAGCTGTAGTCAGATAACTTCCATTCAACTAACGGTGTCAAACTCAAATACAAAAGTGGGCCGAAGCTGAACACTGGGACCAAGTCGCGGGCCAATCTAATGCATTTCAAATATGTGGCGGCAGCATGGGGGGGCATCCTCACAATGTTTACTTCAGGTAACAAAAAGTCTAGAAGCAGCCCTGTGTCAGAGTGCACAAGGTTTGGGGGCACTCCAGGCCCTCTTATAAGAGCTAAAAGTGCATACAATTCACTCTAGCTGCCTGCACTGTTTCTGGTAACCTGACATGAAGATCCTTATTAATAATTGTTATTATTTTATATAGTAATAGCATCTTCTCTGGTGTTGTACAAAGTAAAGAATGTATACAGAGGGGGTAAATGACAAAGTGTGACAGTAACTAATACAATATTATTATTGCAATTCATTTACTGGGTATTCACAGGTGTACCTAACAACATGTATCACCTATAACTGTTATTTTTGTTTTTACTTCCTTGGGCAATCAAGGGACACAGAAAGTGAAAAGGAAGAGGAGGACGTGAGTGATCCTGGAGAAGGGACGAGTGGGGGAGGAACCCACCACACAGATCATCGCCTGAAAGGATGCAGAAACGCAAACAAAAATTTGACAAGTTCAAGTCAAAGACATTGGAGCAGACCAAAGAAAAGGCAGAAAAGCCAAAGAAGGTGATGGATAAGAAGAAGGCAGCTGTGCAGGAAATGGCTAAACAGAAAGCCTCCAAAGTCAAGGCTTTGGGGAAACAGCTTAGAGAGAAAGCCAAAAAGGAGAACCTGGCAAAAATGAAACAGGCGGCCAGGCAAAAACTCCAGCAGCAGAAAAAGAGCATCCTACAAAAGACTGCAAAGCCACAGAAAAGCCGTCTATCCGGATTCTTTAGCAAGAATAAGTCTGCCCCGTCTGCTCCAGCAAGAGGCTTCTCTGGAAAGAGAAGAGGAAAGTTCTGGTAAAAGCCAGCAACAACAAGAGATCCCCCCAGCAGACCATCTCATGTCCTCACCAACATATATATGTACACTGTCCCTGAGGAACTTTAAATAAAAACCCTCAAAAAAATTCCACTTCTGTCATTCTTCTATATTCATTACGTTATTTTTCTTTTATGGTTCTAAATGTAACTTTTCTTTTATATTGCTTCTGCCACCCATATTGAGGACCGGACATGTGTTTGGCCTCAATTCACTAAAAGTGAGCGACTACATCTCCAAGTGGGAGATGTAAAGACATTAAAAACTACATCTCCCAGCATGCACTAGAGGCGGGGGGCACTCATCTCTCCCTGCATGCACTAATGGCTGGGGGCACTTATTATTATTATTGATTTATAAAGCGTGGCGCTGTACAAAGTAGGAAAACAAAAGGGGTACATAATGATACAGTCAATGATAAACATCAAATATGGACACTGGTATAAAATACAGAACTGGTGATTACCATGACAAATGTAACATCATGAATAAAATGTATAACAGAGTGCAAGCTGTGAAATGAATAACAAATTCCAAGACACAAAAGGGGGAGAGAGCCCTGCCCTTGAGAGCTTACAATCTAAAGGAATGGGGAGAAACAAGAGGTTACATTTTTGTTCAGTTTTAATGTCCCAATTTTAAATATCACTGTTTCAGAGATATGTTGAAGTGACTGTAATGTAAAAATGTAACTGTTACCAGTCTTCAACTGACGTGCACTAGCTGCCGGGTACACTCATCTCCCGGCATGCAAGATCGGTTGGGTACTCTCATCTCCCGGCTTGCACTAGCGGCCAAGGACACTCATCTCCCGGCATACACTAAAAGCCGGGCACACTCATCTACCCGGCATGCACTAGCGCTCAAGGAACACTTGTTTCTTGGCATGCACTAGCGGCCAGGGACACTCATCTCCCGCCATGCATTAGCGGCTGGGTACATTCATCTCCTGGCATGCACTAGCGGGCCAGGAACACTTGTCTCTCGGCATGCACTAGTGGCCAGGGTCACTCATCTCCCAGCATGCACTGGTGGCCAGGGACACTTATCTTCCGGCATGCACTAGCGAGGTGGATAGCTGTGTTATTTTTTGTTGCTTTTAGCAATGCGATTTGTGGAGTGTTTTGTGTTGGCTGTCCTTATTGGACTGGCCAACGCGTTCCCTCTGAAAACACCAGGTAAGCATATGATGGCAGTACATCCTATTTTGTTATTCTTATTTTATTTTTCTACGTTATTTAAAAAAGAAAGCTTTGTATTATTATAGAAGGTAATGTACAATTTTCCAAATGGGGCCTCCATACTAAGGCATTACAGAGAAGCAGGAACCCTAAAGCCAGGCCTGAATACAGCTTCTCAGCACAGTGTAATCTGCAATGTTACTTGTGAGTGCCGCTATAGCCATAATCCCTATTACAGGGTATGGTGGCGCCTGGTGCGCCTAATTTTCCGTGCCGATTTTGCCTGTCTCGCTACAGCCACCCTAAAGGTGTAGATTAATGTACATTTATGGGTATATAAGAGATCACTCACTTTTGTTAAACTGTCCAAATGCGCCATATTTCAGCTTCAGCTGTGGGAGGAGACTCCGGATCACTGGCGCCAGCGGGGAAGATGGAGGAGGAGTATGAGGAGGAAGAGTATGAGGAGCAGCCAGGTAAGGTCCATTCCATGACTCTGTACTGTGGAAGCAATAATGGCCAAATAGCAGGGCCGGGCTGACACAGAGGCGATAGAGGCTCCAGCCTCAGGGCACAGTGTAGGAGGGGGCACACAACTCACTCAGCTATCATTGTGTTTGAAATAGAGAGAAATAAGATACATGGCAGTGACTGCAAGCCAGGTAGCTAGAGATTAAGGTGTTAGGGGGGTTGGGGGCCCTTGGTGCCTCTTAGTCTGATAGAAATCAGCGTGTGACGCCTGGGGTGGGAGGGATGGAGGGGGGCACTATGGTGTCTCAGCCTTGGGTGCTGGAGGACCTTGCCCCGGCTCTGCCAAAGTGATCATTTATGATTATGGAAGGCAGCTTTCTTCAAATCATTATCTACCTAGAGCCTGCCAGTTAATGGCCATATAGATACATGTATTGAGGATCTATTATTCATGTACATCTTTATGTGTACCTTGTGCTTCTCCAACTGAAACTAATGATGTCTTCTCTCCCACAGAGATCCCATTAAGGATGCTGCTGGCGCTGACCATCGCTGCTTCTCTCGCCATACTATCGGCGTTAGTAGGATGCAGCTGCTACCTAATCAATAAATTCTAGTAAGTATCACTACCATTATCTATACAATCCATACAAGTGATGAACACTAAAGTGACACATGCAGGAGTAAGTAACAGGCCTTCATACCAAGATCTGCCCATTCATGAACTGGCAGGCGTGTTCATCATTTGCCCCCCGAACCACAAAGTGCCATGTATGCCAAACACTAATAGATATACACCATGGTCAGATATATTTTTGAATATGTCTCCCAGCTGTAGTCAGATAACTTCCATTCAACTAACGGTGTCAAACTCAAATACAAAAGTGGGCCGAAGCTGAACACTGGGACCAAGTCGCGGGCCAATCTAATGCATTTCAAATATGTGGCGGCAGCATGGGGGGGCATCCTCACAATGTTTACTTCAGGTAACAAAAAGTCTAGAAGCAGCTCTGTGTCAGAGTGCACAAGGTTTGGGGGCACTCCAGGCCCTCTTATAAGAGCTAAAAGTGCATACAATTCACTCTAGCTGCCCTCACTGTTTCTGGTAACCTGGCATCAAGATCCTTATTAATAATTGTTATTATTTTATATAGTAATAGCATCTTCTCTGGTGTTGTACAAAGTAAAGAATGTATACAGAGGGGGTAAATGACAAAGTCTGACAGTAACTAATACAATATTATTATTGCAATTCATTTACTGGGTATTCACAGGTGTACCTAACAACATGTATCACCTATAACTGTTATTTTTGTTTTTACTTCCTTGGGCAATCAAGGGACACAGAAAGTGAAAAGGAAGAGGAGGACGTGAGTGATCCTGGAGAAGGGACGAGTGGGGGAGGAACCCACCACACAGATCATCGCCTGAAAGAAAGGATGCAGAAACGCAAACAAAAATTTGACAAGTTCAAGTCAAAGAAATTGGAGCAGACCAAAGAAAAGGCAGAAAAGCCAAAGAAGGTGATGGATAAGAAGAAGGCAGCTGTGCAGGAAATGGCTAAACAGAAAGCCTCCAAAGTCAAGGCTTTGGGGAAACAGCTTAGAGAGAAAGCCAAAAAGGAGAACCTGGCAAAAATGAAACAGGCGGCCAGGCAAAAACTCCAGCAGCAGAAAAAGAGCATCCTACAAAAGACTGCAAAGCCACATAAAAGCAGTCTATCCGGATTCTTTAGCAAGAATAAGTCTGCCCCGTCTGCTCCAGCAAGAGGCTTCTCTGGAAAGAGAAGAGGAAAGTTCTGGTAAAAGCCAGCAACAACAAGAGATCCCCCCAGCAGACCATCTCATGTCCTCACCAACATATATATGTACACTGTCCCTGAGGAACGTTAAATAAAAACCCTCAAAAAAATTCCACTTCTGTCATTCTTCTATATTCATTACGTTATTTTTCTTTTATGGTTCTAAATGTAACTTTTCTTTTATATTGCTTCTGCCACCCATATTGAGGACCGGACATGTGTTTGGCCTCAATTCACTAAAAGGGAGCGACTACATCTCCAAGTGGGAGATGTAAAGACATTAAAAACTACATCTCCCAGCATGCACTAGAGGCCGGGGGCACTCATCTCTCCCTGCATGCACTAATGGCTGGGGGCACTTATTATTATTAATGATTTATAAAGCGTGGCGCTGTACAAAGTAGGAAAACAAAAGGGGTACATAATGATACAGTCAATGATAAACATCAAATATGGACACTGGTATAAAATACAGAACTGGTGATTACCATGACAAATGTAACATCATGAATAAAATGTATAACAGAGTGCAAGCTGTGAAATGAATAACAAATTCCAAGACACAAAAGGGGGAGAGAGCCCTGCCCTTGTGAGCTTACAATCTAAAGGAATGGGGAGAAACAAGAGGTTACATTTTTGTTCAGTTTTAATGTCCCAATTTTAAATATCACTGTTTCAGAGATATGTTGAAGTGACTGTAATGTAAAAATGTAACTGTTACCAGTCTTCAACTGACGTGCACTAGCTGCCGGGTACACTCATCTCCCGGCATGCAAGATCGGTTGGGTACACTCATCTCCCGGCTTGCACTAGCGGCCAAGGACACTCATCTCCCGGCATACACTAAAAGCTGGGCACACTCATCTACCCGGCATGCACTAGCGCTCAAGGAACACTTGTCTCTTGGCATGCACTAGCGGCCAGGGACACTCATCTCCCGCCATGCATTAGCGGCTGGGTACATTCATCTCCTGGCATGCACTAGCGGGCCAGGAACACTTGTCTCTCGGCATGCACTAGTGGCCAGGGTCACTCATCTCCCAGCATGCACTGGTGGCCAGGGACACTTATCTTCCGGCATGCACTAGCGAGGTGGATAGCTGTGTTATTTTTTGTTGCTTTTAGCAATGCGATTTGTGGAGTGTTTTGTGTTGGCTGTCCTTATTGGACTGGCCAACGCGTTCCCTCTGAAAACACCAGGTAAGCATATGATGGCAGTACATCCTATTTTGTTATTCTTATTTTATTTTTCTACGTTATTTAAAAAAGAAAGCTTTGTATTATTATAGAAGGTAATGTACAATTTTCCAAATGGGGCCTCCATACTAAGGCATTACAGAGAAGCAGGAACCCTAAAGCCAGGCCTGAATACAGCTTCTCAGCACAGTGTAATCTGCAATGTTACTTGTGAGTGCCGCTATAGGCATAATCCCTATTACAGGGTATGGTGGCGCCTGGTGCGCCTAATTTTCCGTGCCGATTTTGCCTGTCTCGCTACAGCCACCCTAAAGGTGTAGATTAATGTACATTTATGGGTATATAAGAGATCACTCACTTTTGTTAAACTGTCCAAATGCGCCATATTTCATAATGCACAAATGCATCTATGTTTTTGTTTATTTTTAGCTTCAGCTGTGGGAGGAGACTCCGGATCACTGGAGCCAGCGGGGTAGATGGAGGAGGAGTATGAGGAGGAAGAGTATGAGGAGCAGCCAGGTAAGGTCCATTCCATGACTCTGTACTGTGGAAGCAATAATGGCCAAATAGTAGGGCCGGGCTGACACAGAGGCGATAGAGGCTTCAGCCTCAGGGCACAGTGTAGGAGGGGGAACACAACTCACTCAGCTATCATTGTGTTTGAAGTAGAGAGAAATAAGATACATGGCAGTGACTGCAAGCCAGGTAGCTAGAGATTAAGGTGTTAGGGGGGTTGGGGGCCCTTGGTGCCTCTTAGTCTGATAGAAATCAGCGTGTGACGCCTGGGGTGGGAGGGATGGAGGGGGGCACTATGGTGTCTCAGCCTTGGGTGCTGGAGGACCTTGCCCCGGCTCTGCCAAAGTGATCATTTATGATTATGGAAGGCAGCCTTCTTCAAATCATTATCTACCTAGAGCCTGCCAGTTAATGGCCATATAGATACATGTATTGAGGATCTATTATTCATGTACATCTTTATGTGTACCTTGTGCTTCTCCAACTGAAACTAATGATGTCTTCTCTCCCACAGAGATCCCATTAAGGATGCTGCTGGCGCTGACCATCGCTGCTTCTCTCGCCATACTATGCGTTAGTAGGATGCAGCTGCTACCTAATCAATAAATTCTAGTAAGTATCACTACCATTATCTATACAATCCATACAAGTGATGAACACTAAACTGACACATGCAGGAGTAAGTAACAGGCCTTCATACCAAGATCTGCCCATTCATGAACTGGCAGGCGTGTTCATCATTCGCCCCCCGAACCACAAAGTGCCATGTATGCCAAACACTAATAGATATACACCATGGTCAGATATATTTTTGAATATGTCTCCCAGCTGTAGTCAGATAACTTCCATTCAACTAACGGTGTCAAACTCAAATACAAAAGTGGGGCCGAAGCTGAACACTGGGACCAAGTCGCGGGCCAATCTAATGCATTTCAAATATGTGGCGGCAGCATGGGGGGGCATCCTCACAATGTTTACTTCAGGTAACAAAAAGTCTAGAAGCAGCTCTGTGTCAGAGTGCACAAGGTTTGGGGGCACTCCAGGCCCTCTTATAAGAGCTAAAAGTGCATACAATTCACTCTAGCTGCCCTCACTGTTTCTGGTAACCTGACATCAAGATCCTTATTAATAATTGTTATTATTTTATATAGTAATAGCATCTTCTCTGGTGTTGTACAAAGTAAAGAATGTATACAGAGGGGGTAAATGACAAAGTGTGACAGTAACTAATACAATATTATTATTGCAATTCATTTACTGGGTATTCACAGGTGTACCTAACAACATGTATCACCTATAACTGTTATTTTTGTTTTTACTTCCTTGGGCAATCAAGGGACACAGAAAGTGAAAAGGAAGAGGAGGACGTGAGTGATCCTGGAGAAGGGACGAGTGGGGGAGGAACCCACCACACAGATCATCGCCTGAAAGAAAGGATGCAGAAACGCAAACAAAAATTTGACAAGTTCAAGTCAAAGAAATTGGAGCAGACCAAAGAAAAGGCAGAAAAGCCAAAGAAGGTGATGGATAAGAAGAAGGCAGCTGTGCAGGAAATGGCTAAACAGAAAGCCTCCAAAGTCAAGGCTTTGGGGAAACAGCTTAGAGAGAAAGCCAAAAAGGAGAACCTGGCAAAAATGAAACAGGCGGCCAGGCAAAAACTCCAGCAGCAGAAAAAGAGCATCCTACAAAAGACTGCAAAGCCACATAAAAGCAGTCTATCCGGATTCTTTAGCAAGAATAAGTCTGCCCCGTCTGCTCCAGCAAGAGGCTTCTCTGGAAAGAGAAGAGGAAAGTTCTGGTAAAAGCCAGCAACAACAAGAGATCCCCCCAGCAGACCATCTCATGTCCTCACCAACATATATATGTACACTGTCCCTGAGGAACGTTAAATAAAAACCCTCAAAAAAATTCCACTTCTGTCATTCTTCTATATTCATTACGTTATTTTTCTTTTATGGTTCTAAATGTAACTTTTCTTTTATATTGCTTCTGCCACCCATATTGAGGACCGGACATGTGTTTGGCCTCAATTCACTAAAAGGGAGCGACTACATCTCCAAGTGGGAGATGTAAAGACTTTAAAAACTACATCTCCCAGCATGCACTAGAGGCCGGGGGCACTCATCTCTCCCTGCATGCACTAATGGCTGGGGGCACTTATTATTATTATTGATTTATAAAGCGTGGCGCTGTACAAAGTAGGAAAACAAAAGGGGTACATAATGATACAGTCAATGATAAACATCAAATATGGACACTGGTATAAAATACAGAACTGGTGATTACCATGACAAATGTAACATCATGAATAAAATGTATAACAGAGTGCAAGCTGTGAAATGAATAACAAATTCCAAGACACAAAAGGGGGAGAGAGCCCTGCCCTTGTGAGCTTACAATCTAAAGGAATGGGGAGAAACAAGAGGTTACATTTTTGTTCAGTTTTAATGTCCCAATTTTAAATATCACTGTTTCAGAGATATGTTGAAGTGACTGTAATGTAAAAATGTAACTGTTACCAGTCTTCAACTGACGTGCACTAGCTGCCGGGTACACTCATCTCCCGGCATGCAAGATCGGTTGGGTACACTCATCTCCCGGCTTGCACTAGCGGCCAAGGACACTCATCTCCCGGCATACACTAAAAGCTGGGCACACTCATCTACCCGGCATGCACTAGCGCTCAAGGAACACTTGTCTCTTGGCATGCACTAGCGGCCAGGGACACTCATCTCCCGCCATGCATTAGCGGCTGGGTACATTCATCTCCTGGCATGCACTAGCGGGCCAGGAACACTTGTCTCTCGGCATGCACTAGTGGCCAGGGTCACTCATCTCCCAGCATGCACTGGTGGCCAGGGACACTTATCTTCCGGCATGCACTAGCGAGGTGGATAGCTGTGTTATTTTTTGTTGCTTTTAGCAATGCGATTTGTGGAGTGTTTTGTGTTGGCTGTCCTTATTGGACTGGCCAACGCGTTCCCTCTGAAAACACCAGGTAAGCATATGATGGCAGTACATCCTATTTTGTTATTCTTATTTTATTTTTCTACGTTATTTAAAAAAGAAAGCTTTGTATTATTATAGAAGGTAATGTACAATTTTCCAAATGGGGCCTCCATACTAAGGCATTACAGAGAAGCAGGAACCCTAAAGCCAGGCCTGAATACAGCTTCTCAGCACAGTGTAATCTGCAATGTTACTTGTGAGTGCCGCTATAGCCATAATCCCTATTACAGGGTATGGTGGCACCTGGTGCGCCTAATTTTCCGTGCCGATTTTGCCTGTCTCGCTACAGCCACCCTAAAGGTTTAGATTAATGTACATTTATGGGTATATAAGAGATCACTCACTTTTGTTAAACTGTCCAAATGCGCCATATTTCAGCTTCAGCTGTGGGAGGAGACTCCGTATCACTGACGCCAGCGGGGAAGATGGAGGAGGAGTATGAGGAGGAAGAGTATGAGGAGCAGCCAGGTAAGGTCCATTCCATGACTCTGTACTGTGGAAGCAATAATGGCCAAATAGCAGGGCCGGGCTGACACAGAGGCGATAGAGGCTCCAGCCTCAGGGCACAGTGTAGGAGGGGGCACACAACTCACTCAGCTACCATTGTGTTTGAAGTAGAGAGAAATAAGATACATGGCAGTGACTGCAAGCCAGGTAGCTAGAGATTAAGGTGTTAGGGGGGTTGGGGGCCCTTGGTGCCTCTTAGTCTGATAGAAATCAGCGTGTGACGCCTGGGGTGGGAGGGATGGAGGGGGGCACTATGGTGTCTCAGCCTTGGGTGCTGGAGGACCTTGCCCCGGCTCTGCCAAAGTGATCATTTATGATTATGGAAGGCAGCTTTCTTCAAATCATTATCTACCTAGAGGCTGCCAGTTAATGGCCATATAGATACATGTATTGAGGATCTATTATTCATGTACATCTTTATGTGTACCTTGTGCTTCTCCAACTGAAACTAATGATGTCTTCTCTCCCACAGAGATCCCATTAAGGATGCTGCTGGCGCTGACCATCGCTGCTTCTCTCGCCATACTATCGGCGTTAGTAGGATGCAGCTGCTACCTAATCAATAAATTCTAGTAAGTATCACTACCATTATCTATACAATCCATACAAGTGATGAACACTAAACTGACACATGCAGGAGTAAGTAACAGGCCTTCATACCAAGATCTGCCCATTCATGAACTGGCAGGCGTGTTCATCATTTGCCCCCCGAACCACAAAGTGCCATGTATGCCAAACACTAATAGATATACACCATGGTCAGATATATTTTTGAATATGTCTCCCAGCTGTAGTCAGATAACTTCCATTCAACTAACGGTGTCAAACTCAAATACAAAAGTGGGCCGAAGCTGAACACTGGGACCAAGTCGCGGGCCAATCTAATGCATTTCAAATATGTGGCGGCAGCATGGGGGGGCATCCTCACAATGTTTACTTCAGGTAACAAAAAGTCTAGAAGCAGCTCTGTGTCAGAGTGCACAAGGTTTGGGGGCACTCCAGGCCCTCTTATAAGAGCTAAAAGTGCATACAATTCACTCTAGCTGCCCTCACTGTTTCTGGTAACCTGACATCAAGATCATTATTAATAATTGTTATTATTTTATATAGTAATAGCATCTTCTCTGGTGTTGTACAAAGTAAAGAATGTATACAGAGGGGGTAAATGACAAAGTGTGACAGTAACTAATACAATATTATTATTGCAATTCATTTACTGGGTATTCACAGGTGTACCTAACAACATGTATCACCTATAACTGTTATTTTTGTTTTTACTTCCTTGGGCAATCAAGGGACACAGAAAGTGAAAAGGAAGAGGAGGACGTGAGTGATCCTGGAGAAGGGACGAGTGGGGGAGGAACCCACCACACAGATCATCGCCTGAAAGAAAGGATGCAGAAACGCAAACAAAAATTTGACAAGTTCAAGTCAAAGACATTGGAGCAGACCAAAGAAAAGGCAGAAAAGCCAAAGAAGGTGATGGATAAGAAGAAGGCAGCTGTGCAGGAAATGGCTAAACAGAAAGCCTCCAAAGTCAAGGCTTTGGGGAAACAGCTTAGAGAGAAAGCCAAAAAGGAGAACCTGGCAAAAATGAAACAGGCGGCCAGGCAAAAACTCCAGCAGCAGAAAAAGAGCATCCTACAAAAGACTGCAAAGCCACATAAAAGCAGTCTATCCGGATTCTTTAGCAAGAATAAGTCTGCCCCGTCTGCTCCAGCAAGAGGCTTCTCTGGAAAGAGAAGAGGAAAGTTCTGGTAAAAGCCAGCAACAACAAGAGATCCCCCCAGCAGACCATCTCATGTCCTCACCAACATATATATGTACACTGTCCCTGAGGAACGTTAAATAAAAACCCTCAAAAAAATTCCACTTCTGTCATTCTTCTATATTCATTACGTTATTTTTCTTTTATGGTTCTAAATGTAACTTTTCTTTTATATTGCTTCTGCCACCCATATTGAGGACCGGACATGTGTTTGGCCTCAATTCACTAAAAGGGAGCGACTACATCTCCAAGTGGGAGATGTAAAGACATTAAAAACTACATCTCCCAGCATGCACTAGAGGCCGGGGGCACTCATCTCTCCCTGCATGCACTAATGGCTGGAGGCACTTATTATTATTAATGATTTATAAAGCGTGGCGCTGTACAAAGTAGGAAAACAAAAGGGGTACATAATGATACAGTCAATGATAAACATCAAATATGGACACTGGTATAAAATACAGAACTGGTGATTACCATGACAAATGTAACATCATGAATAAAATGTATAACAGAGTGCAAGCTGTGAAATGAATAACAAATTCCAAGACACAAAAGGGTGAGAGAGCCCTGCCCTTGTGAGCTTACAATCTAAAGGAATGGGGAGAAACAAGAGGTTACATTTTTGTTCAGTTTTAATGTCCCAATTTTAAATATCACTGTTTCAGAGATATGTTGAAGTGACTGTAATGTAAAAATGTAACTGTTACCAGTCTTCAACTGACGTGCACTAGCTGCCGGGTACACTCATCTCCCGGCATGCAAGATCGGTTGGGTACACTCATCTCCCGGCTTGCACTAGCGGCCAAGGACACTCATCTCCCGGCATACACTAAAAGCTGGGCACACTCATCTACCCGGCATGCACTAGCGCTCAAGGAACACTTGTCTCTTGGCATGCACTAGCGGCCAGGGACACTCATCTCCCGCCATGCATTAGCGGCTGGGTACATTCATCTCCTGGCATGCACTAGCGGGCCAGGAACACTTGTCTCTCGGCATGCACTAGTGGCCAGGGTCACTCATCTCCCAGCATGCACTGGTGGCCAGGGACACTTATCTTCCGGCATGCACTAGCGAGGTGGATAGCTGTGTTATTTTTTGTTGCTTTTAGCAATGCGATTTGTGGAGTGTTTTGTGTTGGCTGTCCTTATTGGACTGGCCAACGCGTTCCCTCTGAAAACACCAGGTAAGCATATGATGGCAGTACATCCTATTTTGTTATTCTTATTTTATTTTTCTACGTTATTTAAAAAAGAAAGCTTTGTATTATTATAGAAGGTAATGTACAATTTTCCAAATGGGGCCTCCATACTAAGGCATTACAGAGAAGCAGGAACCCTAAAGCCAGGCCTGAATACAGCTTCTCAGCACAGTGTAATCTGCAATGTTACTTGTGAGTGCCGCTATAGCCATAATCCCTATTACAGGGTATGGTGGCGCCTGGTGCGCCTAATTTTCCGTGCCGATTTTGCCTGTCTCGCTACAGCCACCCTAAAGGTGTAGATTAATGTACATTTATGGGTATATAAGAGATCACTCACTTTTGTTAAACTGTCCAAATGCGCCATATTTCAGCTTCAGCTGTGGGAGGAGACTCCGGATCACTGGCGCCAGCGGGGAAGATGGAGGAGGAGTATGAGGAGGAAGAGTATGAGGAGCAGCCAGGTAAGGTCCATTCCATGACTCTGTACTGTGGAAGCAATAATGGCCAAATAGCAGGGCCGGGCTGACACAGAGGCTCCAGCCTCAGGGCACAGTGTAGGAGGGGGCACACAACTCACTCAGCTACCATTGTGTTTGAAGTAGAGAGAAATAAGATACATGGCAGTGACTGCAAGCCAGGTAGCTAGAGATTAAGGTGTTAGGGGGGTTGGGGGCCCTTGGTGCCTCTTAGTCTGATAGAAATCAGCGTGTGACGCCTGGGGTGGGAGGGATGGAGGGGGGCACTATGGTGTCTCAGCCTTGGGTGCTGGAGGACCTTGCCCCGGCTCTGCCAAAGTGATCATTTATGATTATGGAAGGCAGCTTTCTTCAAATCATTATCTACCTAGAGGCTGCCAGTTAATGGCCATATAGATACATGTATTGAGGATCTATTATTCATGTACATCTTTATGTGTACCTTGTGCTTCTCCAACTGAAACTAATGATGTCTTCTCTCCCACAGAGATCCCATTAAGGATGCTGCTGGCGCTGACCATCGCTGCTTCTCTCGCCATACTATCGGCGTTAGTAGGATGCAGCTGCTACCTAATCAATAAATTCTAGTAAGTATCACTACCATTATCTATACAATCCATACAAGTGATGAACACTAAACTGACACATGCAGGAGTAAGTAACAGGCCTTCATACCAAGATCTGCCCATTCATGAACTGGCAGGCGTGTTCATCATTTGCCCCCCGAACCACAAAGTGCCATGTATGCCAAACACTAATAGATATACACCATGGTCAGATATATTTTTGAATATGTCTCCCAGCTGTAGTCAGATAACTTCCATTCAACTAACGGTGTCAAACTCAAATACAAAAGTGGGCCGAAGCTGAACACTGGGACCAAGTCGCGGGCCAATCTAATGCATTTCAAATATGTGGCGGCAGCATGGGGGGGCATCCTCACAATGTTTACTTCAGGTAACAAAAAGTCTAGAAGCAGCTCTGTGTCAGAGTGCACAAGGTTTGGGGGCACTCCAGGCCCTCTTATAAGAGCTAAAAGTGCATACAATTCACTCTAGCTGCCCTCACTGTTTCTGGTAACCTGACATCAAGATCATTATTAATAATTGTTATTATTTTATATAGTAATAGCATCTTCTCTGGTGTTGTACAAAGTAAAGAATGTATACAGAGGGGGTAAATGACAAAGTGTGACAGTAACTAATACAATATTATTATTGCAATTCATTTACTGGGTATTCACAGGTGTACCTAACAACATGTATCACCTATAACTGTTATTTTTGTTTTTACTTCCTTGGGCAATCAAGGGACACAGAAAGTGAAAAGGAAGAGGAGGACGTGAGTGATCCTGGAGAAGGGACGAGTGGGGGAGGAACCCACCACACAGATCATCGCCTGAAAGAAAGGATGCAGAAACGCAAACAAAAATTTGACAAGTTCAAGTCAAAGACATTGGAGCAGACCAAAGAAAAGGCAGAAAAGCCAAAGAAGGTGATGGATAAGAAGAAGGCAGCTGTGCAGGAAATGGCTAAACAGAAAGCCTCCAAAGTCAAGGCTTTGGGGAAACAGCTTAGAGAGAAAGCCAAAAAGGAGAACCTGGCAAAAATGAAACAGGCGGCCAGGCAAAAACTCCAGCAGCAGAAAAAGAGCATCCTACAAAAGACTGCAAAGCCACATAAAAGCAGTCTATCCGGATTCTTTAGCAAGAATAAGTCTGCCCCGTCTGCTCCAGCAAGAGGCTTCTCTGGAAAGAGAAGAGGAAAGTTCTGGTAAAAGCCAGCAACAACAAGAGATCCCCCCAGCAGACCATCTCATGTCCTCACCAACATATATATGTACACTGTCCCTGAGGAACGTTAAATAAAAACCCTCAAAAAAATTCCACTTCTGTCATTCTTCTATATTCATTACGTTATTTTTCTTTTATGGTTCTAAATGTAACTTTTCTTTTATATTGCTTCTGCCACCCATATTGAGGACCGGACATGTGTTTGGCCTCAATTCACTAAAAGGGAGCGACTACATCTCCAAGTGGGAGATGTAAAGACATTAAAAACTACATCTCCCAGCATGCACTAGAGGCCGGGGGCACTCATCTCTCCCTGCATGCACTAATGGCTGGAGGCACTTATTATTATTAATGATTTATAAAGCGTGGCGCTGTACAAAGTAGGAAAACAAAAGGGGTACATAATGATACAGTCAATGATAAACATCAAATATGGACACTGGTATAAAATACAGAACTGGTGATTACCATGACAAATGTAACATCATGAATAAAATGTATAACAGAGTGCAAGCTGTGAAATGAATAACAAATTCCAAGACACAAAAGGGTGAGAGAGCCCTGCCCTTGTGAGCTTACAATCTAAAGGAATGGGGAGAAACAAGAGGTTACATTTTTGTTCAGTTTTAATGTCCCAATTTTAAATATCACTGTTTCAGAGATATGTTGAAGTGACTGTAATGTAAAAATGTAACTGTTACCAGTCTTCAACTGACGTGCACTAGCTGCCGGGTACACTCATCTCCCGGCATGCAAGATCGGTTGGGTACACTCATCTCCCGGCTTGCACTAGCGGCCAAGGACACTCATCTCCCGGCATACACTAAAAGCTGGGCACACTCATCTACCCGGCATGCACTAGCGCTCAAGGAACACTTGTCTCTTGGCATGCACTAGCGGCCAGGGACACTCATCTCCCGCCATGCATTAGCGGCTGGGTACATTCATCTCCTGGCATGCACTAGCGGGCCAGGAACACTTGTCTCTCGGCATGCACTAGTGGCCAGGGTCACTCATCTCCCAGCATGCACTGGTGGCCAGGGACACTTATCTTCCGGCATGCACTAGCGAGGTGGATAGCTGTGTTATTTTTTGTTGCTTTTAGCAATGCGATTTGTGGAGTGTTTTGTGTTGGCTGTCCTTATTGGACTGGCCAACGCGTTCCCTCTGAAAACACCAGGTAAGCATATGATGGCAGTACATCCTATTTTGTTATTCTTATTTTATTTTTCTACGTTATTTATAAAAGAAAGCTTTGTATTATTATAGAAGGTAATGTACAATTTTCCAAATGGGGCCTCCATACTAAGGCATTACAGAGAAGCAGGAACCCTAAAGCCAGGCCTGAATACAGCTTCTCAGCACAGTGTAATCTGCAATGTTACTTGTGAGTGCCGCTATAGCCATAATCCCTATTACAGGGTATGGTGGCGCCTGGTGCGCCTAATTTTCCGTGCCGATTTTGCCTGTCTCGCTACAGCCACCCTAAAGGTGTAGATTAATGTACATTTATGGGTATATAAGAGATCACTCACTTTTGTTAAACTGTCCAAATGCGCCATATTTCAGCTTCAGCTGTGGGAGGAGACTCTGGATCACTGGCGCCAGCGGGGAAGATGGAGGAGGAGTATGAGGAGGAAGAGTATGAGGAGCAGCCAGGTAAGGTCCATTCCATGACTCTGTACTGTGGAAGCAATAATGGCCAAATAGCAGGGCCGGGCTGACACAGAGGCGATAGAGGCTCCAGCCTCAGGGCACAGTGTAGGAGGGGGCACACAACTCACTCAGCTATCATTGTGTTTGAAATAGAGAGAAATAAGATACATGGCAGTGACTGCAAGCCAGGTAGCTAGAGATTAAGGTGTTAGGGGGGTTGGGGGCCCTTGGTGCCTCTTAGTCTGATAGAAATCAGCGTGTGACGCCTGGGGTGGGAGGGATGGAGGGGGGCACTATGGTGTCTCAGCCTTGGGTGCTGGAGGACCTTGCCCCGGCTCTGCCAAAGTGATCATTTATGATTATGGAAGGCAGCTTTCTTCAAATCATTATCTACCTAGAGCCTGCCAGTTAATGGCCATATAGATACATGTATTGAGGATCTATTATTCATGTACATCTTTATGTGTACCTTGTGCTTCTCCAACTGAAACTAATGATGTCTTCTCTCCCACAGAGATCCCATTAAGGATGCTGCTGGCGCTGACCATCGCTGCTTCTCTCGCCATACTATCGGCGTTAGTAGGATGCAGCTGCTACCTAATCAATAAATTCTAGTAAGTATCACTACCATTATCTATACAATCCATACAAGTGATGAACACTAAACTGACACATGCAGGAGTAAGTAACAGGCCTTCATACCAAGATCTGCCCATTCATGAACTGGCAGGCGTGTTCATCATTTGCCCCCCGAACCACAAAGTGCCATGTATACCAAACACTAATAGATATACACCATGGTCAGATATATTTTTGAATATGTCTCCCAGCTGTAGTCAGATAACTTCCATTCAACTAACGGTGTCAAACTCAAATACAAAAGTGGGCCGAAGCTGAACACTGGGACCAAGTCGCGGGCCAATCTAATGCATTTCAAATATGTGGCGGCAGCATGGGGGGGCATCCTCACAATGTTTACTTCAGGTAACAAAAAGTCTAGAAGCAGCTCTGTGTCAGAGTGCACAAGGTTTGGGGGCACTCCAGGCCCTCTTATAAGAGCTAAAAGTGCATACAATTCACTCTAGCTGCCCTCACTGTTTCTGGTAACCTGACATCAAGATCATTATTAATAATTGTTATTATTTTATATAGTAATAGCATCTTCTCTGGTGTTGTACAAAGTAAAGAATGTATACAGAGGGGGTAAATGACAAAGTGTGACAGTAACTAATACAATATTATTATTGCAATTCATTTACTGGGTATTCACAGGTGTACCTAACAACATGTATCACCTATAACTGTTATTTTTGTTTTTACTTCCTTGGGCAATCAAGGGACACAGAAAGTGAAAAGGAAGAGGAGGACGTGAGTGATCCTGGAGAAGGGACGAGTGGGGGAGGAACCCACCACACAGATCATCGCCTGAAAGAAAGGATGCAGAAACGCAAACAAAAATTTGACAAGTTCAAGTCAAAGAAATTGGAGCAGACCAAAGAAAAGGCAGAAAAGCCAAAGAAGGTGATGGATAAGAAGAAGGCAGCTGTGCAGGAAATGGCTAAACAGAAAGCCTCCAAAGTCAAGGCTTTGGGGAAACAGCTTAGAGAGAAAGCCAAAAAGGAGAACCTGGCAAAAATGAAACAGGCGGCCAGGCAAAAACTCCAGCAGCAGAAAAAGAGCATCCTACAAAAGACTGCAAAGCCACATAAAAGCCGTCTATCCGGATTCTTTAGCAAGAATAAGTCTGCCCCGTCTGCTCCAGCAAGAGGCTTCTCTGGAAAGAGAAGAGGAAAGTTCTGGTAAAAGCCAGCAACAACAAGAGATCCCCCCAGCAGACCATCTCATGTCCTCACCAACATATATATGTACACTGTCCCTGAGGAACGTTAAATAAAAACCCTCAAAAAAATTCCACTTCTGTCATTCTTCTATATTCATTACGTTATTTTTCTTTTATGGTTCTAAATGTAACTTTTCTTTTATATTGCTTCTGCCACCCATATTGAGGACCGGACATGTGTTTGGCCTCAATTCACTAAAAGGGAGCGACTACATCTCCAAGTGGGAGATGTAAAGACATTAAAAACTACATCTCCCAGCATGCACTAGAGGCCGGGGGCACTCATCTCTCCCTGCATGCACTAATGGCTGGAGGCACTTATTATTATTAATGATTTATAAAGCGTGGCGCTGTACAAAGTAGGAAAACAAAAGGGGTACATAATGATACAGTCAATGATAAACATCAAATATGGACACTGGTATAAAATACAGAACTGGTGATTACCATGACAAATGTAACATCATGAATAAAATGTATAACAGAGTGCAAGCTGTGAAATGAATAACAAATTCCAAGACACAAAAGGGTGAGAGAGCCCTGCCCTTGTGAGCTTACAATCTAAAGGAATGGGGAGAAACAAGAGGTTACATTTTTGTTCAGTTTTAATGTCCCAATTTTAAATATCACTGTTTCAGAGATATGTTGAAGTGACTGTAATGTAAAAATGTAACTGTTACCAGTCTTCAACTGACGTGCACTAGCTGCCGGGTACACTCATCTCCCGGCATGCAAGATCGGTTGGGTACACTCATCTCCCGGCTTGCACTAGCGGCCAAGGACACTCATCTCCCGGCATACACTAAAAGCTGGGCACACTCATCTACCCGGCATGCACTAGCGCTCAAGGAACACTTGTCTCTTGGCATGCACTAGCGGCCAGGGACACTCATCTCCCGCCATGCATTAGCGGCTGGGTACATTCATCTCCTGGCATGCACTAGCGGGCCAGGAACACTTGTCTCTCGGCATGCACTAGTGGCCAGGGTCACTCATCTCCCAGCATGCACTGGTGGCCAGGGACACTTATCTTCCGGCATGCACTAGCGAGGTGGATAGCTGTGTTATTTTTTGTTGCTTTTAGCAATGCGATTTGTGGAGTGTTTTGTGTTGGCTGTCCTTATTGGACTGGCCAACGCGTTCCCTCTGAAAACACCAGGTAAGCATATGATGGCAGTACATCCTATTTTGTTATTCTTATTTTATTTTTCTACGTTATTTATAAAAGAAAGCTTTGTATTATTATAGAAGGTAATGTACAATTTTCCAAATGGGGCCTCCATACTAAGGCATTACAGAGAAGCAGGAACCCTAAAGCCAGGCCTGAATACAGCTTCTCAGCACAGTGTAATCTGCAATGTTACTTGTGAGTGCCGCTATAGCCATAATCCCTATTACAGGGTATGGTGGCGCCTGGTGCGCCTAATTTTCCGTGCCGATTTTGCCTGTCTCGCTACAGCCACCCTAAAGGTGTAGATTAATGTACATTTATGGGTATATAAGAGATCACTCACTTTTGTTAAACTGTCCAAATGCGCCATATTTCAGCTTCAGCTGTGGGAGGAGACTCTGGATCACTGGCGCCAGCGGGGAAGATGGAGGAGGAGTATGAGGAGGAAGAGTATGAGGAGCAGCCAGGTAAGGTCCATTCCATGACTCTGTACTGTGGAAGCAATAATGGCCAAATAGCAGGGCCGGGCTGACACAGAGGCGATAGAGGCTCCAGCCTCAGGGCACAGTGTAGGAGGGGGCACACAACTCACTCAGCTATCATTGTGTTTGAAATAGAGAGAAATAAGATACATGGCAGTGACTGCAAGCCAGGTAGCTAGAGATTAAGGTGTTAGGGGGGTTGGGGGCCCTTGGTGCCTCTTAGTCTGATAGAAATCAGCGTGTGACGCCTGGGGTGGGAGGGATGGAGGGGGGCACTATGGTGTCTCAGCCTTGGGTGCTGGAGGACCTTGCCCCGGCTCTGCCAAAGTGATCATTTATGATTATGGAAGGCAGCTTTCTTCAAATCATTATCTACCTAGAGCCTGCCAGTTAATGGCCATATAGATACATGTATTGAGGATCTATTATTCATGTACATCTTTATGTGTACCTTGTGCTTCTCCAACTGAAACTAATGATGTCTTCTCTCCCACAGAGATCCCATTAAGGATGCTGCTGGCGCTGACCATCGCTGCTTCTCTCGCCATACTATCGGCGTTAGTAGGATGCAGCTGCTACCTAATCAATAAATTCTAGTAAGTATCACTACCATTATCTATACAATCCATACAAGTGATGAACACTAAACTGACACATGCAGGAGTAAGTAACAGGCCTTCATACCAAGATCTGCCCATTCATGAACTGGCAGGCGTGTTCATCATTTGCCCCCCGAACCACAAAGTGCCATGTATACCAAACACTAATAGATATACACCATGGTCAGATATATTTTTGAATATGTCTCCCAGCTGTAGTCAGATAACTTCCATTCAACTAACGGTGTCAAACTCAAATACAAAAGTGGGCCGAAGCTGAACACTGGGACCAAGTCGCGGGCCAATCTAATGCATTTCAAATATGTGGCGGCAGCATGGGGGGGCATCCTCACAATGTTTACTTCAGGTAACAAAAAGTCTAGAAGCAGCTCTGTGTCAGAGTGCACAAGGTTTGGGGGCACTCCAGGCCCTCTTATAAGAGCTAAAAGTGCATACAATTCACTCTAGCTGCCCTCACTGTTTCTGGTAACCTGACATCAAGATCATTATTAATAATTGTTATTATTTTATATAGTAATAGCATCTTCTCTGGTGTTGTACAAAGTAAAGAATGTATACAGAGGGGGTAAATGACAAAGTGTGACAGTAACTAATACAATATTATTATTGCAATTCATTTACTGGGTATTCACAGGTGTACCTAACAACATGTATCACCTATAACTGTTATTTTTGTTTTTACTTCCTTGGGCAATCAAGGGACACAGAAAGTGAAAAGGAAGAGGAGGACGTGAGTGATCCTGGAGAAGGGACGAGTGGGGGAGGAACCCACCACACAGATCATCGCCTGAAAGAAAGGATGCAGAAACGCAAACAAAAATTTGACAAGTTCAAGTCAAAGAAATTGGAGCAGACCAAAGAAAAGGCAGAAAAGCCAAAGAAGGTGATGGATAAGAAGAAGGCAGCTGTGCAGGAAATGGCTAAACAGAAAGCCTCCAAAGTCAAGGCTTTGGGGAAACAGCTTAGAGAGAAAGCCAAAAAGGAGAACCTGGCAAAAATGAAACAGGCGGCCAGGCAAAAACTCCAGCAGCAGAAAAAGAGCATCCTACAAAAGACTGCAAAGCCACATAAAAGCCGTCTATCCGGATTCTTTAGCAAGAATAAGTCTGCCCCGTCTGCTCCAGCAAGAGGCTTCTCTGGAAAGAGAAGAGGAAAGTTCTGGTAAAAGCCAGCAACAACAAGAGATCCCCCCAGCAGACCATCTCATGTCCTCACCAACATATATATGTACACTGTCCCTGAGGAACGTTAAATAAAAACCCTCAAAAAAATTCCACTTCTGTCATTCTTCTATATTCATTACGTTATTTTTCTTTTATGGTTCTAAATGTAACTTTTCTTTTATATTGCTTCTGCCACCCATATTGAGGACCGGACATGTGTTTGGCCTCAATTCACTAAAAGGGAGCGACTACATCTCCAAGTGGGAGATGTAAAGACATTAAAAACTACATCTCCCAGCATGCACTAGAGGCCGGGGGCACTCATCTCTCCCTGCATGCACTAATGGCTGGAGGCACTTATTATTATTAATGATTTATAAAGCGTGGCGCTGTACAAAGTAGGAAAACAAAAGGGGTACATAATGATACAGTCAATGATAAACATCAAATATGGACACTGGTATAAAATACAGAACTGGTGATTACCATGACAAATGTAACATCATGAATAAAATGTATAACAGAGTGCAAGCTGTGAAATGAATAACAAATTCCAAGACACAAAAGGGTGAGAGAGCCCTGCCCTTGTGAGCTTACAATCTAAAGGAATGGGGAGAAACAAGAGGTTACATTTTTGTTCAGTTTTAATGTCCCAATTTTAAATATCACTGTTTCAGAGATATGTTGAAGTGACTGTAATGTAAAAATGTAACTGTTACCAGTCTTCAACTGACGTGCACTAGCTGCCGGGTACACTCATCTCCCGGCATGCAAGATCGGTTGGGTACACTCATCTCCCGGCTTGCACTAGCGGCCAAGGACACTCATCTCCCGGCATACACTAAAAGCTGGGCACACTCATCTACCCGGCATGCACTAGCGCTCAAGGAACACTTGTCTCTTGGCATGCACTAGCGGCCAGGGACACTCATCTCCCGCCATGCATTAGCGGCTGGGTACATTCATCTCCTGGCATGCACTAGCGGGCCAGGAACACTTGTCTCTCGGCATGCACTAGTGGCCAGGGTCACTCATCTCCCAGCATGCACTGGTGGCCAGGGACACTTATCTTCCGGCATGCACTAGCGAGGTGGATAGCTGTGTTATTTTTTGTTGCTTTTAGCAATGCGATTTGTGGAGTGTTTTGTGTTGGCTGTCCTTATTGGACTGGCCAACGCGTTCCCTCTGAAAACACCAGGTAAGCATATGATGGCAGTACATCCTATTTTGTTATTCTTATTTTATTTTTCTACGTTATTTAAAAAAGAAAGCTTTGTATTATTATAGAAGGTAATGTACAATTTTCCAAATGGGGCCTCCATACTAAGGCATTACAGAGAAGCAGGAACCCTAAAGCCAGGCCTGAATACAGCTTCTCAGCACAGTGTAATCTGCAATGTTACTTGTGAGTGCCGCTATAGCCATAATCCCTATTACAGGGTATGGTGGCGCCTGGTGCGCCTAATTTTCCGTGCCGATTTTGCCTGTCTCGCTACAGCCACCCTAAAGGTGTAGATTAATGTACATTTATGGGTATATAAGAGATCACTCACTTTTGTTAAACTGTCCAAATGCGCCATATTTCAGCTTCAGCTGTGGGAGGAGACTCTGGATCACTGGCGCCAGCGGGGAAGATGGAGGAGGAGTATGAGGAGGAAGAGTATGAGGAGCAGCCAGGTAAGGTCCATTCCATGACTCTGTACTGTGGAAGCAATAATGGCCAAATAGCAGGGCCGGGCTGACACAGAGGCGATAGAGGCTCCAGCCTCAGGGCACAGTGTAGGAGGGGGCACACAACTCACTCAGCTATCATTGTGTTTGAAATAGAGAGAAATAAGATACATGGCAGTGACTGCAAGCCAGGTAGCTAGAGATTAAGGTGTTAGGGGGGTTGGGGGCCCTTGGTGCCTCTTAGTCTGATAGAAATCAGCGTGTGACGCCTGGGGTGGGAGGGATGGAGGGGGGCACTATGGTGTCTCAGCCTTGGGTGCTGGAGGACCTTGCCCCGGCTCTGCCAAAGTGATCATTTATGATTATGGAAGGCAGCTTTCTTCAAATCATTATCTACCTAGAGCCTGCCAGTTAATGGCCATATAGATACATGTATTGAGGATCTATTATTCATGTACATCTTTATGTGTACCTTGTGCTTCTCCAACTGAAACTAATGATGTCTTCTTTCCCACAGAGATCCCATTAAGGATGCTGCTGGCGCTGACCATCGCTGCTTCTCTCGCCATACTATCGGCGTTAGTAGGATGCAGCTGCTACCTAATCAATAAATTCTAGTAAGTATCACTACCATTATCTATACAATCCATACAAGTGATGAACACTAAACTGACACATGCAGGAGTAAGTAACAGGCCTTCATACCAAGATCTGCCCATTCATGAACTGGCAGGCGTGTTCATCATTTGCCCCCCGAACCACAAAGTGCCATGTATACCAAACACTAATAGATATACACCATGGTCAGATATATTTTTGAATATGTCTCCCAGCTGTAGTCAGATAACTTCCATTCAACTAACGGTGTCAAACTCAAATACAAAAGTGGGCCGAAGCTGAACACTGGGACCAAGTCGCGGGCCAATCTAATGCATTTCAAATATGTGGCGGCAGCATGGGGGGGCATCCTCACAATGTTTACTTCAGGTAACAAAAAGTCTAGAAGCAGCTCTGTGTCAGAGTGCACAAGGTTTGGGGGCACTCCAGGCCCTCTTATAAGAGCTAAAAGTGCATACAATTCACTCTAGCTGCCCTCACTGTTTCTGGTAACCTGACATCAAGATCCTTATTAATAATTGTTATTATTTTATATAGTAATAGCATCTTCTCTGGTGTTGTACAAAGTAAAGAATGTATACAGAGGGGGTAAATGACAAAGTGTGACAGTAACTAATACAATATTATTATTGCAATTCATTTACTGGGTATTCACAGGTGTACCTAACAACATGTATCACCTATAACTGTTATTTTTGTTTTTACTTCCTTGGGCAATCAAGGGACACAGAAAGTGAAAAGGAAGAGGAGGACGTGAGTGATCCTGGAGAAGGGACGAGTGGGGGAGGAACCCACCACACAGATCATCGCCTGAAAGAAAGGATGCAGAAACGCAAACAAAAATTTGACAAGTTCCAAGTCAAAGAAATTGGAGCAGACCAAAGAAAAGGCAGAAAAGCCAAAGAAGGTGATGGATAAGAAGAAGGCAGCTGTGCAGGAAATGGCTAAACAGAAAGCCTCCAAAGTCAAGGCTTTGGGGAAACAGCTTAGAGAGAAAGCCAAAAAGGAGAACCTGGCAAAAATGAAACAGGCGGCCATAGAAAAACTCCAGCAGCAGAAAAAGAGCATCCTACAAAAGACTGCAAAGCCACAGAAAAGCCGTCTATCCGGATTCTTTAGCAAGAATAGGTCTGCCCCGTCTGCTCCAGCAAGAGGCTTCTCTGGAAAGAGAAGAGGAAAGTTCTGGTAAAAGCCAGCAACAACAAGAGATCCCCCCAGCAGACCATCTCATGTCCTCACCAACATATATATGTACACTGTCCCTGAGGAACTTTAAATAAAAACCCTCAAAAAAATTCCACTTCTGTCATTCTTCTATATTCATTACGTTATTTTTCTTTTATGGTTCTAAATGTAACTTTTCTTTTATATTGCTTCTGCCACCCATATTGAGGACCGGACATGTGTTTGGCCTCAATTCACTAAAAGGGAGCGACTACATCTCCAAGTGGGAGATGTAAAGACATTAAAAACTACATCTCCCAGCATGCACTAGAGGCGGGGGGCACTCATCTCTCCCTGCATGCACTAATGGCTGGGGGCACTTATTATTATTATTGATTTATAAAGCGTGGCGCTGTACAAAGTAGGAAAACAAAAGGGGTACATAATGATACAGTCAATGATAAACATCAAATATGGACACTGGTATAAAATACAGAACTGGTGATTACCATGACAAATGTAACATCATGAATAAAATGTATAACAGAGTGCAAGCTGTGAAATGAATAACAAATTCCAAGACACAAAAGGGTGAGAGAGCCCTGCCCTTGTGAGCTTACAATCTAAAGGAATGGGGAGAAACAAGAGGTTACATTTTTGTTCAGTTTTAATGTCCCAATTTTAAATATCACTGTTTCAGAGATATGTTGAAGTGACTGTAATGTAAAAATGTAACTGTTACCAGTCTTCAACTGACGTGCACTAGCTGCCGGGTACACTCATCTCCCGGCATGCAAGATCGGTTGGGTACACTCATCTCCCGGCTTGCACTAGCGGCCAAGGACACTCATCTCCCGGCATACACTAAAAGCCGGGCACACTCATCTACCCGGCATGCACTAGCGCTCAAGGAACACTTGTCTCTTGGCATGCACTAGCGGCCAGGGACACTCATCTCCCGCCATGCATTAGCGGCTGGGTACATTCATCTCCTGGCATGCACTAGCGGGCCAGGAACACTTGTCTCTCGGCATGCACTAGTGGCCAGGGTCACTCATCTCCCAGCATGCACTGGTGGCCAGGGACACTTATCTTCCGGCATGCACTAGCGAGGTGGATAGCTGTGTTATTTTTTGTTGCTTTTAGCAATGCGATTTGTGGAGTGTTTTGTGTTGGCTGTCCTTATTGGACTGGCCAACGCGTTCCCTCTGAAAACACCAGGTAAGCATATGATGGCAGTACATCCTATTTTGTTATTCTTATTTTATTTTTCTACGTTATTTAAAAAAGAAAGCTTTGTATTATTATAGAAGGTAATGTACAATTTTCCAAATGGGGCCTCCATACTAAGGCATTACAGAGAAGCAGGAACCCTAAAGCCAGGCCTGAATACAGCTTCTCAGCACAGTGTAATCTGCAATGTTACTTGTGAGTGCCGCTATAGCCATAATCCCTATTACAGGGTATGGTGGCGCCTGGTGCGCCTAATTTTCCGTGCCGATTTTGCCTGTCTCGCTACAGCCACCCTAAAGGTGTAGAATAATGTACATTTATGGGTATATAAGAGATCACTCACTTTTGTTAAACTGTCCAAATGCGCCATATTTCAGCTTCAGCTGTGGGAGGAGACTCCGGATCACTGGCGCCAGCGGGGAAGATGGAGGAGGAGTATGAGGAGGAAGAGTATGAGGAGCAGCCAGGTAAGGTCCATTCCATGACTCTGTACTGTGGAAGCAATAATGGCCAAATAGCAGGGCCGGGCTGACACAGAGGCGATAGAGGCTCCAGCCTCAGGGCACAGTGTAGGAGGGGGCACACAACTCACTCAGCTATCATTGTGTTTGAAATAGAGAGAAATAAGATACATGGCAGTGACTGCAAGCCAGGTAGCTAGAGATTAAGGTGTTAGGGGGGTTGGGGGCCCTTGGTGCCTCTTAGTCTGATAGAAATCAGCGTGTGACGCCTGGGGTGGGAGGGATGGAGGGGGGCACTATGGTGTCTCAGCCTTGGGTGCTGGAGGACCTTGCCCCGGCTCTGCCAAAGTGATCATTTATGATTATGGAAGGCAGCTTTCTTCAAATCATTATCTACCTAGAGGCTGCCAGTTAATGGCCATATAGATACATGTATTGAGGATCTATTATTCATGTACATCTTTATGTGTACCTTGTGCTAAATGTGGAAAGAATTTTATAATTAATCTGTTAATCTTTATGTATACTCTGTATATTCTGTATATCCTGTGTAACCTATGTGACTATATAGTCCACATGCACAAGATTAGATTATTGTGTTAGAGTGACACTTTAAGTTAACCAAGGAGTTATCACGATATCACTGAATATATGTTTTGAACCATTCACTGTGCACAGCTTTCTATATTCCTTCACAGTAAAAGACCAGAACAATCTTCAAAACCTCCCCCCAGTGTCATTCTGTGCCAGGCGCAGAATGAGCAGGTTGAAGGGGCCAGTTTAAACCAGTTTCCTGAAGGTGAGAGAAACGAAACAGGAAACTGGTGAACAGAAGATTTCTCGTTCCTGTTGACTTCTAAATTATTTATGAAGGACACAGAGGAGGACCGGACACACCCAGAAGAAGAAACTGGACATTGCTCATTGGACTTATGGGATTACAGACTGTTTGGAGGGAGGAATATATTAGCATGTTAACTGGGGTATAAAGATTTACCGAGGAAGGAAGTCTCTACCCTTTTGTGACTAGCCGGGCTGCAGCTAGCCTGTTTCTCCTTTTATAAATGCTGGTATATAAAAGGGTCCTCAGCTGAGTGAATAAAGATTTCTAAGGTTTTGGCAACTGAACGAGGAATGTCTCATGAGTAAGTTTATTTTCTTTTAACATCCTCCAACTGAAACTAATGATGTCTTCTCTCCCACAGAGATCCCATTAAGGATGCTGCTGGCGCTGACCATCGCTGCTTCTCTCGCCATACTATCGGCGTTAGTAGGATGCAGCTGCTACCTAATCAATAAATTCTAGTAAGTATCACTACCATTATCTATACAATCCATACAAGTGATGAACACTAAACTGACACATGCAGGAGTAAGTAACAGGCCTTCATACCAAGATCTGCCCATTCATGAACTGGCAGGCGTGTTCATCATTTGCCCCCCGAACCACAAAGTGCCATGTATGCCAAACACTAATAGATATACACCATGGTCAGATATATTTTTGAATATGTCTCCCAGCTGTAGTCAGATAACTTCCATTCAACTAACGGTGTCAAACTCAAATACAAAAGTGGGGCCGAAGCTGAACACTGGGACCAAGTCGCGGGCCAATCTAATGCATTTCAAATATGTGGCGGCAGCATGGGGGGGCATCCTCACAATGTTTACTTCAGGTAACAAAAAGTCTAGAAGCAGCTCTGTGTCAGAGTGCACAAGGTTTGGGGGCACTCCAGGCCCTCTTATAAGAGCTAAAAGTGCATACAATTCACTCTAGCTGCCCTCACTGTTTCTGGTAACCTGACATCAAGATCCTTATTAATAATTGTTATTATTTTATATAGTAATAGCATCTTCTCTGGTGTTGTACAAAGTAAAGAATGTATACAGAGGGGGTAAATGACAAAGTGTGACAGTAACTAATTCAATATTATTATTGCAATTCATTTACTGGGTATTCACAGGTGTACCTAACAACATGTATCACCTATAACTGTTATTTTTGTTTTTACTTCCTTGGGCAATCAAGGGACACAGAAAGTGAAAAGGAAGAGGAGGACGTGAGTGATCCTGGAGAAGGGACGAGTGGGGGAGCAGAGTTGGGCCGAACCTCCGATTTTCGGTTCGCGAACCGGGTTCGCGAACTTTCGCGAAAGGTTCGGTTCGCGTTAAAGTTCGCGAACCGCAATAGACTTCAATGGGAATGCGAACTTTGAAAAAAAAAAATAATTATGCTGGCCACAAAAGTGATGGAAAAGATGTTTCAAGGGGTCTAACACCTGGAGGGGGGGATGGCGGAGTGGGATACATGCCAAAAGTCCCCGGGAAAAATCTGGATTTGACGCAAAGCAGCGTTTTAAGGGCAGAAATCACATTGAATGCTAAATGACAGGCCTAAAGTGCTTTCAAACATCTTGCATGTGTATACATCAATCAGGTAGGGTTCACTGAACAGAACAGGTATACAGTGGTGGGTTCACAGAACAGGTATGCAGTGGCGGGTCCACTGAACAGAACAGGTATGCAGTGGCGGGTTCACTAAACAGAACAGGTATACAGTGGCGGTTCACTAAACAGAACAGGTATGCAGTGGCGGGTCCACTGAACAGAACAGGTATGCAGTGGCGGGTTCACTAAACAGAACAGGTATGCAGTGGCGGGTCCACTGAACAGAACAGGTATGCAGTGGCGGGTTCACTAAACAGAACAGGTATACAGTGGCGGTTCACTAAACAGAACAAGTATGCAGTGGCGGGTCCACTGAACAGAACAGGTATGCAGTGGTGGGTTCACAGCACAGGTATGCAGTGGTGGGTTCACAGCACAGGTAAGCAGTGGTGGGTTCACAGCACAGGTATGCAGTGGTGGGTTCACAGCACAGGTATGCAGTGGTGGGATCACAGCACAGGTATGCAGTGGTGGGTTCAATGAACAGGTATACAGTGGCGGGTCCACTGAACAGAACAGGTATGCAGTGGTGGGTTCACAGAACAGGTATGCAGCCAGACAGGAACAAGCTAAGCCTAACTAATCTTTCCCTGAGAGACAGTCTGCAGCAGCTCGCCCTACTCTGACTAATGCAGGCACACGAGTGGCCGTAATGGCCGCCGCTGCCTGCCTTATATAAGGGGGGGTGGGGCTCCAGGGGCTAGTGTAGCCTAATTGGCTACACTGGGCCTGCTGACTGTGATGTAGAGGGTCAAAGTTGACCCTCCATGTGCATTATGGGGCGAACCGAACTTCCGCAAAGGTTCGCCTGCGGGACGCGAACGCGAACCACTGAAGTTCGCATGGAACCGTTCGCAGGCGAACCGTTCGGCCCAACTCTATGGGGGAGGAACCCACCACACAGATCATCGCCTGAAAGAAAGGATGCAGAAACGCAAACAAAAATTTGACAAGTTCAAGTCAAAGAAATTGGAGCAGACCAAAGAAAAGGCAGAAAAGCCAAAGAAGGTGATGGATAAGAAGAAGGCAGCTGTGCAGGAAATGGCTAAACAGAAAGCCTCCAAAGTCAAGGCTTTCGGGAAACAGCTTAGAGAGAAAGCCAAAAAGGAGAACCTGGCAAAAATGAAACAGGCGGCCAGGCAAAAACTCCAGCAGCAGAAAAAGAGCATCCTACAAAAGACTGCAAAGCCACATAAAAGCAGTCTATCCGGATTCTTTAGCAAGAATAAGTCTGCCCCGTCTGCTCCAGCAAGAGGCTTCTCTGGAAAGAGAAGAGGAAAGTTCTGGTAAAAGCCAGCAACAACAAGAGATCCCCCCAGCAGACCATCTCATGTCCTCACCAACATATATATGTACACTGTCCCTGAGGAACGTTAAATAAAAACCCTCAAAAAAATTCCACTTCTGTCATTCTTCTATATTCATTACGTTATTTTTCTTTTATGGTTCTAAATGTAACTTTTCTTTTATATTGCTTCTGCCACCCATATTGAGGACCGGACATGTGTTTGGCCTCAATTCACTAAAAGGGAGCGACTACATCTCCAAGTGGGAGATGTAAAGACTTTAAAAACTACATCTCCCAGCATGCACTAGAGGCCTCGGGCACTCATCTCTCCCTGCATGCACTAATGGCTGGGGGCACTTATTATTATTAATGATTTATAAAGCGTGGCGCTGTACAAAGTAGGAAAACAAAAGGGGTACATAATGATACAGTCAATGATAAACATCAAATATGGACACTGGTATAAAATACAGAACTGGTGATTACCATGACAAATGTAACATCATGAATAAAATGTATAACAGAGTGCAAGCTGTGAAATGAATAACAAATTCCAAGACACAAAAGGGTGAGAGAGCCCTGCCCTTGTGAGCTTACAATCTAAAGGAATGGGGAGAAACAAGAGGTTACATTTTTGTTCAGTTTTAATGTCCCAATTTTAAATATCACTGTTTCAGAGATATGTTGAAGTGACTGTAATGTAAAAATGTAACTGTTACCAGTCTTCAACTGACGTGCACTAGCTGCCGGGTACACTCATCTCCCGGCATGCAAGATCGGTTGGGTACACTCATCTCCCGGCTTGCACTAGCGGCCAAGGACACTCATCTCCCGGCATACACTAAAAGCTGGGCACACTCATCTACCCGGCATGCACTAGCGCTCAAGGAACACTTGTCTCTTGGCATGCACTAGCGGCCAGGGACACTCATCTCCCGCCATGCATTAGCGGCTGGGTACATTCATCTCCTGGCATGCACTAGCGGGCCAGGAACACTTGTCTCTCGGCATGCACTAGTGGCCAGGGTCACTCATCTCCCAGCATGCACTGGTGGCCAGGGACACTTATCTTCCGGCATGCACTAGCGAGGTGGATAGCTGTGTTATTTTTTGTTGCTTTTAGCAATGCGATTTGTGGAGTGTTTTGTGTTGGCTGTCCTTATTGGACTGGCCAACGCGTTCCCTCTGAAAACACCAGGTAAGCATATGATGGCAGTACATCCTATTTTGTTATTCTTATTTTATTTTTCTACGTTATTTAAAAAAGAAAGCTTTGTATTATTATAGAAGGTAATGTACAATTTTCCAAATGGGGCCTCCATACTAAGGCATTACAGAGAAGCAGGCACCCTAAAGCCAGGCCTGAATACAGCTTCTCAGCACAGTGTAATCTGCAATGTTACTTGTGAGTGCCGCTATAGCCATAATCCCTATTACAGGGTATGGTGGCGCCTGGTGCGCCTAATTTTCCGTGCCGATTTTGCCTGTCTCGCTACAGCCACCCTAAAGGTGTAGATTAATGTACATTTATGGGTATATAAGAGATCACTCACTTTTGTTAAACTGTCCAAATGCGCCATATTTCAGCTTCAGCTGTGGGAGGAGACTCCGGATCACTGGAGCCATCGGGGAAGATGGAGGAGGAGTATGAGGAGGAAGAGTGAGGAGCAGCCAGGTAAGGTCCATTCCATGACTCTGTACTGTGGAAGCAATAATGGCCAAATAGCAGGGCCGGGCTGACACAGAGGCGATAGAGGCTCCAGCCTCAGGGCACAGTGTACGAGGGGGCACACAACTCACTCAGCTATCATTGTGTTTGAAATAGAGAGAAATAAGATACATGGCAGTGACTGCAAGCCAGGTAGCTAGAGATTAAGGTGTTAGGGGGGTTGGGGGCCCTTGGTGCCTCTTAGTCTGATAGAAATCAGCGTGTGACGCCTGGGGTGGGAGGGATGGAGGGGGGCACTATGGTGTCTCAGCCTTGGGTGCTGGAGGACCTTGCCCCGGCTCTGCCAAAGTGATCATTTATGATTATGGAAGGCAGCTTTCTTCAAATCATTATCTACCTAGAGGCTGCCAGTTAATGGCCATATAGATACATGTATTGAGGATCTATTATTCATGTACATCTTTATGTGTACCTTGTGCTTCTCCAACTGAAACTAATGATGTCTTCTCTCCCACAGAGATCCCATTAAGGATGCTGCTGGCGCTGACCATCGCTGCTTTTCTCGCCATACTATCGGCGTTAGTAGGATGCAGCTGCTACCTAATCAATAAATTCTAGTAAGTATCACTACCATTATCTATACAATCCATACAAGTGATGAACACTAAACTGACACATGCAGGAGTAAGTAACAGGCCTTCATACCAAGATCTGCCCATTCATGAACTGGCAGGCGTGTTCATCATTTGCCCCCTGAACCACAAAGTGCCATGTATGCCAAACACTAATAGATATACACCATGGTCAGATATATTTTTGAATATGTCTCCCAGCTGTAGTCAGATAACTTCCATTCAACTAACGGTGTCAAACTCAAATACAAAAGTGGGCCGAAGCTGAACACTGGGACCAAGTCGCGGGCCAATCTAATGCATTTCAAATATGTGGCGGCAGCATGGGGGGGCATCCTCACAATGTTTACTTCAGGTAACAAAAAGTCTAGAAGCAGCTCTGTGTCAGAGTGCACAAGGTTTGGGGGCACTCCAGGCCCTCTTATAAGAGCTAAAAGTGCATACAATTCACTCTAGCTGCCCTCACTGTTTCTGGTAACCTGACATCAAGATCCTTATTAATAATTGTTATTATTTTATATAGTAATAGCATCTTCTCTGGTGTTGTACAAAGTAAAGAATGTATACAGAGGGGGTAAATGACAAAGTGTGACAGTAACTAATACAATATTATTATTGCAATTCATTTACTGGGTATTCACAGGTGTACCTAACAACATGTATCACCTATAACTGTTATTTTTGTTTTTACTTCCTTGGGCAATCAAGGGACACAGAAAGTGAAAAGGAAGAGGAGGACGTGAGTGATCCTGGAGAAGGGACGAGTGGGGGAGGAACCCACCACACAGATCATCGCCTGAAAGAAAGGATGCAGAAACGCAAACAAAAATTTGACAAGTTCAAGTCAAAGACATTGGAGCAGACCAAAGAAAAGGCAGAAAAGCCAAAGAAGGTGATGGATAAGAAGAAGGCAGCTGTGCAGGAAATGGCTAAACAGAAAGCCTCCAAAGTCAAGGCTTTGGGGAAACAGCTTAGAGAGAAAGCCAAAAAGGAGAACCTGGCAAAAATGAAACAGGCGGCCAGGCAAAAACTCCAGCAGCAGAAAAAGAGCATCCTACAAAAGACTGCAAAGCCACATAAAAGCAGTCTATCCGGATTCTTTAGCAAGAATAAGTCTGCCCCGTCTGCTCCAGCAAGAGGCTTCTCTGGAAAGAGAAGAGGAAAGTTCTGGTAAAAGCCAGCAACAACAAGAGATCCCCCCAGCAGACCATCTCATGTCCTCACCAACATATATATGTACACTGTCCCTGAGGAACGTTAAATAAAAACCCTCAAAAAAATTCCACTTCTGTCATTCTTCTATATTCATTACGTTATTTTTCTTTTATGGTTCTAAATGTAACTTTTCTTTTATATTGCTTCTGCCACCCATATTGAGGACCGGACATGTGTTTGGCCTCAATTCACTAAAAGGGAGCGACTACATCTCCAAGTGGGAGATGTAAAGACATTAAAAACTACATCTCCCAGCATGCACTAGAGGCCGGGGGCACTCATCTCTCCCTGCATGCACTAATGGCTGGAGGCACTTATTATTATTAATGATTTATAAAGCGTGGCGCTGTACAAAGTAGGAAAACAAAAGGGGTACATAATGATACAGTCAATGATAAACATCAAATATGGACACTGGTATAAAATACAGAACTGGTGATTACCATGACAAATGTAACATCATGAATAAAATGTATAACAGAGTGCAAGCTGTGAAATGAATAACAAATTCCAAGACACAAAAGGGTGAGAGAGCCCTGCCCTTGTGAGCTTACAATCTAAAGGAATGGGGAGAAACAAGAGGTTACATTTTTGTTCAGTTTTAATGTCCCAATTTTAAATATCACTGTTTCAGAGATATGTTGAAGTGACTGTAATGTAAAAATGTAACTGTTACCAGTCTTCAACTGACGTGCACTAGCTGCCGGGTACACTCATCTCCCGGCATGCAAGATCGGTTGGGTACACTCATCTCCCGGCTTGCACTAGCGGCCAAGGACACTCATCTCCCGGCATACACTAAAAGCTGGGCACACTCATCTACCCGGCATGCACTAGCGCTCAAGGAACACTTGTCTCTTGGCATGCACTAGCGGCCAGGGACACTCATCTCCCGCCATGCATTAGCGGCTGGGTACATTAATCTCCTGGCATGCACTAGCGGGCCAGGAACACTTGTCTCTCGGCATGCACTAGTGGCCAGGGTCACTCATCTCCCAGCATGCACTGGTGGCCAGGGACACTTATCTTCCGGCATGCACTAGCGAGGTGGATAGCTGTGTTATTTTTTGTTGCTTTTAGCAATGCGATTTGTGGAGTGTTTTGTGTTGGCTGTCCTTATTGGACTGGCCAACGCGTTCCCTCTGAAAACACCAGGTAAGCATATGATGGCAGTACATCCTATTTTGTTATTCTTATTTTATTTTTCTACGTTATTTAAAAAAGAAAGCTTTGTATTATTATAGAAGGTAATGTACAATTTTCCAAATGGGGCCTCCATACTAAGGCATTACAGAGAAGCAGGAACCCTAAAGCCAGGCCTGAATACAGCTTCTCAGCACAGTGTAATCTGCAATGTTACTTGTGAGTGCCGCTATAGGCATAATCCCTATTACAGGGTATGGTGGCGCCTGGTGCGCCTAATTTTCCGTGCCGATTTTGCCTGTCTCGCTACAGCCACCCTAAAGGTGTAGATTAATGTACATTTATGGGTATATAAGAGATCACTCACTTTTGTTAAACTGTCCAAATGCGCCATATTTCAGCTTCAGCTGTGGGAGGAGACTCCGGATCACTGGCGCCAGCGGGGAAGATGGAGGAGGAGTATGAGGAGGAAGAGTATGAGGAGCAGCCAGGTAAGGTCCATTCCATGACTCTGTACTGTGGAAGCAATAATGGCCAAATAGCAGGGCCGGGCTGACACAGAGGCTCCAGCCTCAGGGCACAGTGTAGGAGGGGGCACACAACTCACTCAGCTACCATTGTGTTTGAAGTAGAGAGAAATAAGATACATGGCAGTGACTGCAAGCCAGGTAGCTAGAGATTAAGGTGTTAGGGGGGTTGGGGGCCCTTGGTGCCTCTTAGTCTGATAGAAATCAGCGTGTGACGCCTGGGGTGGGAGGGATGGAGGGGGGCACTATGGTGTCTCAGCCTTGGGTGCTGGAGGACCTTGCCCCGGCTCTGCCAAAGTGATCATTTATGATTATGGAAGGCAGCTTTCTTCAAATCATTATCTACCTAGAGGCTGCCAGTTAATGGCCATATAGATACATGTATTGAGGATCTATTATTCATGTACATCTTTATGTGTACCTTGTGCTTCTCCAACTGAAACTAATGATGTCTTCTCTCCCACAGAGATCCCATTAAGGATGCTGCTGGCGCTGACCTTTGCTGCTTTTCTCGCCATACTATCGGCGTTAGTAGGATGCAGCTGCTACCTAATCAATAAATTCTAGTAAGTATCACTACCATTATCTATACAATCCATACAAGTGATGAACACTAAACTGACACATGCAGGAGTAAGTAACAGGCCTTCATACCAAGATCTGCCCATTCATGAACTGGCAGGAGTGTTCATCATTTGCCCCCCGAACCACAAAGTGCCATGTATGCCAAACACTAATAGATATACACCATGGTCAGATATATTTTTGAATATGTCTCCCAGCTGTAGTCAGATAACTTCCATTCAACTAACGGTGTCAAACTCAAATACAAAAGTGGGCCGAAGCTGAACACTGGGACCAAGTCGCGGGCCAATCTAATGCATTTCAAATATGTGGCGGCAGCATGGGGGGGCATCCTCACAATGTTTACTTCAGGTAACAAAAAGTCTAGAAGCAGCTCTGTGTCAGAGTGCACAAGGTTTGGGGGCACTCCAGGCCCTCTTATAAGAGCTAAAAGTGCATACAATTCACTCTAGCTGCCCTCACTGTTTCTGGTAACCTGACATCAAGATCCTTATTAATAATTGTTATTATTTTATATAGTAATAGCATCTTCTCTGGTGTTGTACAAAGTAAAGAATGTATACAGAGGGGGTAAATGACAAAGTGTGACAGTAACTAATACAATATTATTATTGCAATTCATTTACTGGGTATTCACAGGTGTACCTAACAACATGTATCACCTATAACTGTTATTTTTGTTTTTACTTCCTTGGGCAATCAAGGGACACAGAAAGTGAAAAGGAAGAGGAGGACGTGAGTGATCCTGGAGAAGGGACGAGTGGGGGAGGAACCCACCACACAGATCATCGCCTGAAAGAAAGGATGCAGAAACGCAAACAAAAATTTGACAAGTTCAAGTCAAAGACATTGGAGCAGACCAAAGAAAAGGCAGAAAAGCCAAAGAAGGTGATGGATAAGAAGAAGGCAGCTGTGCAGGAAATGGCTAAACAGAAAGCCTCCAAAGTCAAGGCTTTGGGGAAACAGCTTAGAGAGAAAGCCAAAAAGGAGAACCTGGCAAAAATGAAACAGGCGGCCAGGCAAAAACTCCAGCAGCAGAAAAAGAGCATCCTACAAAAGACTGCAAAGCCACATAAAAGCAGTCTATCCGGATTCTTTAGCAAGAATAAGTCTGCCCCGTCTGCTCCAGCAAGAGGCTTCTCTGGAAAGAGAAGAGGAAAGTTCTGGTAAAAGCCAGCAACAACAAGAGATCCCCCCAGCAGACCATCTCATGTCCTGAGGAACGTTAAATAAAAACCCTCAAAAAAATTCCACTTCTGTCATTCTTCTATATTCATTACGTTATTTTTCTTTTATGGTTCTAAATGTAACTTTTCTTTTATATTGCTTCTGCCACCCATATTGAGGACCGGACATGTGTTTGGCCTCAATTCACTAAAAGGGAGCGACTACATCTCCAAGTGGGAGATGTAAAGACATTAAAAACTACATCTCCCAGCATGCACTAGAGGCCGGGGGCACTCATCTCTCCCTGCATGCACTAATGGCTGGAGGCACTTATTATTATTAATGATTTATAAAGCGTGGCGCTGTACAAAGTAGGAAAACAAAAGGGGTACATAATGATACAGTCAATGATAAACATCAAATATGGACACTGGTATAAAATACAGAACTGGTGATTACCATGACAAATGTAACATCATGAATAAAATGTATAACAGAGTGCAAGCTGTGAAATGAATAACAAATTCCAAGACACAAAAGGGTGAGAGAGCCCTGCCCTTGTGAGCTTACAATCTAAAGGAATGGGGAGAAACAAGAGGTTACATTTTTGTTCAGTTTTAATGTCCCAATTTTAAATATCACTGTTTCAGAGATATGTTGAAGTGACTGTAATGTAAAAATGTAACTGTTACCAGTCTTCAACTGACGTGCACTAGCTGCCGGGTACACTCATCTCCCGGCATGCAAGATCGGTTGGGTACACTCATCTCCCGGCTTGCACTAGCGGCCAAGGACACTCATCTCCCGGCATACACTAAAAGCTGGGCACACTCATCTACCCGGCATGCACTAGCGCTCAAGGAACACTTGTCTCTTGGCATGCACTAGCGGCCAGGGACACTCATCTCCCGCCATGCATTAGCGGCTGGGTACATTAATCTCCTGGCATGCACTAGCGGGCCAGGAACACTTGTCTCTCGGCATGCACTAGTGGCCAGGGTCACTCATCTCCCAGCATGCACTGGTGGCCAGGGACACTTATCTTCCGGCATGCACTAGCGAGGTGGATAGCTGTGTTATTTTTTGTTGCTTTTAGCAATGCGATTTGTGGAGTGTTTTGTGTTGGCTGTCCTTATTGGACTGGCCAACGCGTTCCCTCTGAAAACACCAGGTAAGCATATGATGGCAGTACATCCTATTTTGTTATTCTTATTTTATTTTTCTACGTTATTTAAAAAAGAAAGCTTTGTATTATTATAGAAGGTAATGTACAATTTTCCAAATGGGGCCTCCATACTAAGGCATTACAGAGAAGCAGGAACCCTAAAGCCAGGCCTGAATACAGCTTCTCAGCACAGTGTAATCTGCAATGTTACTTGTGAGTGCCGCTATAGGCATAATCCCTATTACAGGGTATGGTGGCGCCTGGTGCGCCTAATTTTCCGTGCCGATTTTGCCTGTCTCGCTACAGCCACCCTAAAGGTGTAGATTAATGTACATTTATGGGTATATAAGAGATCACTCACTTTTGTTAAACTGTCCAAATGCGCCATATTTCAGCTTCAGCTGTGGGAGGAGACTCCGGATCACTGGCGCCAGCGGGGAAGATGGAGGAGGAGTATGAGGAGGAAGAGTATGAGGAGCAGCCAGGTAAGGTCCATTCCATGACTCTGTACTGTGGAAGCAATAATGGCCAAATAGCAGGGCCGGGCTGACACAGAGGCTCCAGCCTCAGGGCACAGTGTAGGAGGGGGCACACAACTCACTCAGCTACCATTGTGTTTGAAGTAGAGAGAAATAAGATACATGGCAGTGACTGCAAGCCAGGTAGCTAGAGATTAAGGTGTTAGGGGGGTTGGGGGCCCTTGGTGCCTCTTAGTCTGATAGAAATCAGCGTGTGACGCCTGGGGTGGGAGGGATGGAGGGGGGCACTATGGTGTCTCAGCCTTGGGTGCTGGAGGACCTTGCCCCGGCTCTGCCAAAGTGATCATTTATGATTATGGAAGGCAGCTTTCTTCAAATCATTATCTACCTAGAGGCTGCCAGTTAATGGCCATATAGATACATGTATTGAGGATCTATTATTCATGTACATCTTTATGTGTACCTTGTGCTTCTCCAACTGAAACTAATGATGTCTTCTCTCCCACAGAGATCCCATTAAGGATGCTGCTGGCGCTGACCATCGCTGCTTCTCTCGCCATACTATCGGCGTTAGTAGGATGCAGCTGCTACCTAATCAATAAATTCTAGTAAGTATCACTACCATTATCTATACAATCCATACAAGTGATGAACACTAAACTGACACATGCAGGAGTAAGTAACAGGCCTTCATACCAAGATCTGCCCATTCATGAACTGGCAGGCGTGTTCATCATTTGCCCCCCGAACCACAAAGTGCCATGTATGCCAAACACTAATAGATATACACCATGGTCAGATATATTTTTGAATATGTCTCCCAGCTGTAGTCAGATAACTTCCATTCAACTAACGGTGTCAAACTCAAATACAAAAGTGGGCCGAAGCTGAACACTGGGACCAAGTCGCGGGCCAATCTAATGCATTTCAAATATGTGGCGGCAGCATGGGGGGGCATCCTCACAATGTTTACTTCAGGTAACAAAAAGTCTAGAAGCAGCTCTGTGTCAGAGTGCACAAGGTTTGGGGGCACTCCAGGCCCTCTTATAAGAGCTAAAAGTGCATACAATTCACTCTAGCTGCCCTCACTGTTTCTGGTAACCTGACATCAAGATCATTATTAATAATTGTTATTATTTTATATAGTAATAGCATCTTCTCTGGTGTTGTACAAAGTAAAGAATGTATACAGAGGGGGTAAATGACAAAGTGTGACAGTAACTAATACAATATTATTATTGCAATTCATTTACTGGGTATTCACAGGTGTACCTAACAACATGTATCACCTATAACTGTTATTTTTGTTTTTACTTCCTTGGGCAATCAAGGGACACAGAAAGTGAAAAGGAAGAGGAGGACGTGAGTGATCCTGGAGAAGGGACGAGTGGGGGAGGAACCCACCACACAGATCATCGCCTGAAAGAAAGGATGCAGAAACGCAAACAAAAATTTGACAAGTTCAAGTCAAAGACATTGGAGCAGACCAAAGAAAAGGCAGAAAAGCCAAAGAAGGTGATGGATAAGAAGAAGGCAGCTGTGCAGGAAATGGCTAAACAGAAAGCCTCCAAAGTCAAGGCTTTGGGGAAACAGCTTAGAGAGAAAGCCAAAAAGGAGAACCTGGCAAAAATGAAACAGGCGGCCAGGCAAAAACTCCAGCAGCAGAAAAAGAGCATCCTACAAAAGACTGCAAAGCCACATAAAAGCAGTCTATCCGGATTCTTTAGCAAGAATAAGTCTGCCCCGTCTGCTCCAGCAAGAGGCTTCTCTGGAAAGAGAAGAGGAAAGTTCTGGTAAAAGCCAGCAACAACAAGAGATCCCCCCAGCAGACCATCTCATGTCCTCACCAACATATATATGTACACTGTCCCTGAGGAACGTTAAATAAAAACCCTCAAAAAAATTCCACTTCTGTCATTCTTCTATATTCATTACGTTATTTTTCTTTTATGGTTCTAAATGTAACTTTTCTTTTATATTGCTTCTGCCACCCATATTGAGGACCGGACATGTGTTTGGCCTCAATTCACTAAAAGGGAGCGACTACATCTCCAAGTGGGAGATGTAAAGACATTAAAAACTACATCTCCCAGCATGCACTAGAGGCCGGGGGCACTCATCTCTCCCTGCATGCACTAATGGCTGGAGGCACTTATTATTATTAATGATTTATAAAGCGTGGCGCTGTACAAAGTAGGAAAACAAAAGGGGTACATAATGATACAGTCAATGATAAACATCAAATATGGACACTGGTATAAAATACAGAACTGGTGATTACCATGACAAATGTAACATCATGAATAAAATGTATAACAGAGTGCAAGCTGTGAAATGAATAACAAATTCCAAGACACAAAAGGGTGAGAGAGCCCTGCCCTTGTGAGCTTACAATCTAAAGGAATGGGGAGAAACAAGAGGTTACATTTTTGTTCAGTTTTAATGTCCCAATTTTAAATATCACTGTTTCAGAGATATGTTGAAGTGACTGTAATGTAAAAATGTAACTGTTACCAGTCTTCAACTGACGTGCACTAGCTGCCGGGTACACTCATCTCCCGGCATGCAAGATCGGTTGGGTACACTCATCTCCCGGCTTGCACTAGCGGCCAAGGACACTCATCTCCCGGCATACACTAAAAGCTGGGCACACTCATCTACCCGGCATGCACTAGCGCTCAAGGAACACTTGTCTCTTGGCATGCACTAGCGGCCAGGGACACTCATCTCCCGCCATGCATTAGCGGCTGGGTACATTCATCTCCTGGCATGCACTAGCGGGCCAGGAACACTTGTCTCTCGGCATGCACTAGTGGCCAGGGTCACTCATCTCCCAGCATGCACTGGTGGCCAGGGACACTTATCTTCCGGCATGCACTAGCGAGGTGGATAGCTGTGTTATTTTTTGTTGCTTTTAGCAATGCGATTTGTGGAGTGTTTTGTGTTGGCTGTCCTTATTGGACTGGCCAACGCGTTCCCTCTGAAAACACCAGGTAAGCATATGATGGCAGTACATCCTATTTTGTTATTCTTATTTTATTTTTCTACGTTATTTAAAAAAGAAAGCTTTGTATTATTATAGAAGGTAATGTACAATTTTCCAAATGGGGCCTCCATACTAAGGCATTACAGAGAAGCAGGAACCCTAAAGCCAGGCCTGAATACAGCTTCTCAGCACAGTGTAATCTGCAATGTTACTTGTGAGTGCCGCTATAGCCATAATCCCTATTACAGGGTATGGTGGCGCCTGGTGCGCCTAATTTTCCGTGCCGATTTTGCCTGTCTCGCTACAGCCACCCTAAAGGTGTAGATTAATGTACATTTATGGGTATATAAGAGATCACTCACTTTTGTTAAACTGTCCAAATGCGCCATATTTCAGCTTCAGCTGTGGGAGGAGACTCCGGATCACTGGCGCCAGCGGGGAAGATGGAGGAGGAGTATGAGGAGGAAGAGTATGAGGAGCAGCCAGGTAAGGTCCATTCCATGACTCTGTACTGTGGAAGCAATAATGGCCAAATAGCAGGGCCGGGCTGACACAGAGGCTCCAGCCTCAGGGCACAGTGTAGGAGGGGGCACACAACTCACTCAGCTACCATTGTGTTTGAAGTAGAGAGAAATAAGATACATGGCAGTGACTGCAAGCCAGGTAGCTAGAGATTAAGGTGTTAGGGGGGTTGGGGGCCCTTGGTGCCTCTTAGTCTGATAGAAATCAGCGTGTGACGCCTGGGGTGGGAGGGATGGAGGGGGGCACTATGGTGTCTCAGCCTTGGGTGCTGGAGGACCTTGCCCCGGCTCTGCCAAAGTGATCATTTATGATTATGGAAGGCAGCTTTCTTCAAATCATTATCTACCTAGAGGCTGCCAGTTAATGGCCATATAGATACATGTATTGAGGATCTATTATTCATGTACATCTTTATGTGTACCTTGTGCTTCTCCAACTGAAACTAATGATGTCTTCTCTCCCACAGAGATCCCATTAAGGATGCTGCTGGCGCTGACCATCGCTGCTTCTCTCGCCATACTATCGGCGTTAGTAGGATGCAGCTGCTACCTAATCAATAAATTCTAGTAAGTATCACTACCATTATCTATACAATCCATACAAGTGATGAACACTAAACTGACACATGCAGGAGTAAGTAACAGGCCTTCATACCAAGATCTGCCCATTCATGAACTGGCAGGCGTGTTCATCATTTGCCCCCCGAACCACAAAGTGCCATGTATGCCAAACACTAATAGATATACACCATGGTCAGATATATTTTTGAATATGTCTCCCAGCTGTAGTCAGATAACTTCCATTCAACTAACGGTGTCAAACTCAAATACAAAAGTGGGCCGAAGCTGAACACTGGGACCAAGTCGCGGGCCAATCTAATGCATTTCAAATATGTGGCGGCAGCATGGGGGGGCATCCTCACAATGTTTACTTCAGGTAACAAAAAGTCTAGAAGCAGCTCTGTGTCAGAGTGCACAAGGTTTGGGGGCACTCCAGGCCCTCTTATAAGAGCTAAAAGTGCATACAATTCACTCTAGCTGCCCTCACTGTTTCTGGTAACCTGACATCAAGATCATTATTAATAATTGTTATTATTTTATATAGTAATAGCATCTTCTCTGGTGTTGTACAAAGTAAAGAATGTATACAGAGGGGGTAAATGACAAAGTGTGACAGTAACTAATACAATATTATTATTGCAATTCATTTACTGGGTATTCACAGGTGTACCTAACAACATGTATCACCTATAACTGTTATTTTTGTTTTTACTTCCTTGGGCAATCAAGGGACACAGAAAGTGAAAAGGAAGAGGAGGACGTGAGTGATCCTGGAGAAGGGACGAGTGGGGGAGGAACCCACCACACAGATCATCGCCTGAAAGAAAGGATGCAGAAACGCAAACAAAAATTTGACAAGTTCAAGTCAAAGACATTGGAGCAGACCAAAGAAAAGGCAGAAAAGCCAAAGAAGGTGATGGATAAGAAGAAGGCAGCTGTGCAGGAAATGGCTAAACAGAAAGCCTCCAAAGTCAAGGCTTTGGGGAAACAGCTTAGAGAGAAAGCCAAAAAGGAGAACCTGGCAAAAATGAAACAGGCGGCCAGGCAAAAACTCCAGCAGCAGAAAAAGAGCATCCTACAAAAGACTGCAAAGCCACATAAAAGCAGTCTATCCGGATTCTTTAGCAAGAATAAGTCTGCCCCGTCTGCTCCAGCAAGAGGCTTCTCTGGAAAGAGAAGAGGAAAGTTCTGGTAAAAGCCAGCAACAACAAGAGATCCCCCCAGCAGACCATCTCATGTCCTCACCAACATATATATGTACACTGTCCCTGAGGAACGTTAAATAAAAACCCTCAAAAAAATTCCACTTCTGTCATTCTTCTATATTCATTACGTTATTTTTCTTTTATGGTTCTAAATGTAACTTTTCTTTTATATTGCTTCTGCCACCCATATTGAGGACCGGACATGTGTTTGGCCTCAATTCACTAAAAGGGAGCGACTACATCTCCAAGTGGGAGATGTAAAGACATTAAAAACTACATCTCCCAGCATGCACTAGAGGCCGGGGGCACTCATCTCTCCCTGCATGCACTAATGGCTGGAGGCACTTATTATTATTAATGATTTATAAAGCGTGGCGCTGTACAAAGTAGGAAAACAAAAGGGGTACATAATGATACAGTCAATGATAAACATCAAATATGGACACTGGTATAAAATACAGAACTGGTGATTACCATGACAAATGTAACATCATGAATAAAATGTATAACAGAGTGCAAGCTGTGAAATGAATAACAAATTCCAAGACACAAAAGGGTGAGAGAGCCCTGCCCTTGTGAGCTTACAATCTAAAGGAATGGGGAGAAACAAGAGGTTACATTTTTGTTCAGTTTTAATGTCCCAATTTTAAATATCACTGTTTCAGAGATATGTTGAAGTGACTGTAATGTAAAAATGTAACTGTTACCAGTCTTCAACTGACGTGCACTAGCTGCCGGGTACACTCATCTCCCGGCATGCAAGATCGGTTGGGTACACTCATCTCCCGGCTTGCACTAGCGGCCAAGGACACTCATCTCCCGGCATACACTAAAAGCTGGGCACACTCATCTACCCGGCATGCACTAGCGCTCAAGGAACACTTGTCTCTTGGCATGCACTAGCGGCCAGGGACACTCATCTCCCGCCATGCATTAGCGGCTGGGTACATTCATCTCCTGGCATGCACTAGCGGGCCAGGAACACTTGTCTCTCGGCATGCACTAGTGGCCAGGGTCACTCATCTCCCAGCATGCACTGGTGGCCAGGGACACTTATCTTCCGGCATGCACTAGCGAGGTGGATAGCTGTGTTATTTTTTGTTGCTTTTAGCAATGCGATTTGTGGAGTGTTTTGTGTTGGCTGTCCTTATTGGACTGGCCAACGCGTTCCCTCTGAAAACACCAGGTAAGCATATGATGGCAGTACATCCTATTTTGTTATTCTTATTTTATTTTTCTACGTTATTTATAAAAGAAAGCTTTGTATTATTATAGAAGGTAATGTACAATTTTCCAAATGGGGCCTCCATACTAAGGCATTACAGAGAAGCAGGAACCCTAAAGCCAGGCCTGAATACAGCTTCTCAGCACAGTGTAATCTGCAATGTTACTTGTGAGTGCCGCTATAGCCATAATCCCTATTACAGGGTATGGTGGCGCCTGGTGCGCCTAATTTTCCGTGCCGATTTTGCCTGTCTCGCTACAGCCACCCTAAAGGTGTAGATTAATGTACATTTATGGGTATATAAGAGATCACTCACTTTTGTTAAACTGTCCAAATGCGCCATATTTCAGCTTCAGCTGTGGGAGGAGACTCTGGATCACTGGCGCCAGCGGGGAAGATGGAGGAGGAGTATGAGGAGGAGGAGTATGAGGAGGAAGAGTATGAGGAGCAGCCAGGTAAGGTCCATTCCATGACTCTGTACTGTGGAAGCAATAATGGCCAAATAGCAGGGCCGGGCTGACACAGAGGCGATAGAGGCTCCAGCCTCAGGGCACAGTGTAGGAGGGGGCACACAACTCACTCAGCTATCATTGTGTTTGAAATAGAGAGAAATAAGATACATGGCAGTGACTGCAAGCCAGGTAGCTAGAGATTAAGGTGTTAGGGGGGTTGGGGGCCCTTGGTGCCTCTTAGTCTGATAGAAATCAGCGTGTGACGCCTGGGGTGGGAGGGATGGAGGGGGGCACTATGGTGTCTCAGCCTTGGGTGCTGGAGGACCTTGCCCCGGCTCTGCCAAAGTGATCATTTATGATTATGGAAGGCAGCTTTCTTCAAATCATTATCTACCTAGAGCCTGCCAGTTAATGGCCATATAGATACATGTATTGAGGATCTATTATTCATGTACATCTTTATGTGTACCTTGTGCTTCTCCAACTGAAACTAATGATGTCTTCTCTCCCACAGAGATCCCATTAAGGATGCTGCTGGCGCTGACCATCGCTGCTTCTCTCGCCATACTATCGGCGTTAGTAGGATGCAGCTGCTACCTAATCAATAAATTCTAGTAAGTATCACTACCATTATCTATACAATCCATACAAGTGATGAACACTAAACTGACACATGCAGGAGTAAGTAACAGGCCTTCATACCAAGATCTGCCCATTCATGAACTGGCAGGCGTGTTCATCATTTGCCCCCCGAACCACAAAGTGCCATGTATACCAAACACTAATAGATATACACCATGGTCAGATATATTTTTGAATATGTCTCCCAGCTGTAGTCAGATAACTTCCATTCAACTAACGGTGTCAAACTCAAATACAAAAGTGGGCCGAAGCTGAACACTGGGACCAAGTCGCGGGCCAATCTAATGCATTTCAAATATGTGGCGGCAGCATGGGGGGGCATCCTCACAATGTTTACTTCAGGTAACAAAAAGTCTAGAAGCAGCTCTGTGTCAGAGTGCACAAGGTTTGGGGGCACTCCAGGCCCTCTTATAAGAGCTAAAAGTGCATACAATTCACTCTAGCTGCCCTCACTGTTTCTGGTAACCTGACATCAAGATCATTATTAATAATTGTTATTATTTTATATAGTAATAGCATCTTCTCTGGTGTTGTACAAAGTAAAGAATGTATACAGAGGGGGTAAATGACAAAGTGTGACAGTAACTAATACAATATTATTATTGCAATTCATTTACTGGGTATTCACAGGTGTACCTAACAACATGTATCACCTATAACTGTTATTTTTGTTTTTACTTCCTTGGGCAATCAAGGGACACAGAAAGTGAAAAGGAAGAGGAGGACGTGAGTGATCCTGGAGAAGGGACGAGTGGGGGAGGAACCCACCACACAGATCATCGCCTGAAAGAAAGGATGCAGAAACGCAAACAAAAATTTGACAAGTTCAAGTCAAAGAAATTGGAGCAGACCAAAGAAAAGGCAGAAAAGCCAAAGAAGGTGATGGATAAGAAGAAGGCAGCTGTGCAGGAAATGGCTAAACAGAAAGCCTCCAAAGTCAAGGCTTTGGGGAAACAGCTTAGAGAGAAAGCCAAAAAGGAGAACCTGGCAAAAATGAAACAGGCGGCCAGGCAAAAACTCCAGCAGCAGAAAAAGAGCATCCTACAAAAGACTGCAAAGCCACATAAAAGCCGTCTATCCGGATTCTTTAGCAAGAATAAGTCTGCCCCGTCTGCTCCAGCAAGAGGCTTCTCTGGAAAGAGAAGAGGAAAGTTCTGGTAAAAGCCAGCAACAACAAGAGATCCCCCCAGCAGACCATCTCATGTCCTCACCAACATATATATGTACACTGTCCCTGAGGAACGTTAAATAAAAACCCTCAAAAAAATTCCACTTCTGTCATTCTTCTATATTCATTACGTTATTTTTCTTTTATGGTTCTAAATGTAACTTTTCTTTTATATTGCTTCTGCCACCCATATTGAGGACCGGACATGTGTTTGGCCTCAATTCACTAAAAGGGAGCGACTACATCTCCAAGTGGGAGATGTAAAGACATTAAAAACTACATCTCCCAGCATGCACTAGAGGCCGGGGGCACTCATCTCTCCCTGCATGCACTAATGGCTGGAGGCACTTATTATTATTAATGATTTATAAAGCGTGGCGCTGTACAAAGTAGGAAAACAAAAGGGGTACATAATGATACAGTCAATGATAAACATCAAATATGGACACTGGTATAAAATACAGAACTGGTGATTACCATGACAAATGTAACATCATGAATAAAATGTATAACAGAGTGCAAGCTGTGAAATGAATAACAAATTCCAAGACACAAAAGGGTGAGAGAGCCCTGCCCTTGTGAGCTTACAATCTAAAGGAATGGGGAGAAACAAGAGGTTACATTTTTGTTCAGTTTTAATGTCCCAATTTTAAATATCACTGTTTCAGAGATATGTTGAAGTGACTGTAATGTAAAAATGTAACTGTTACCAGTCTTCAACTGACGTGCACTAGCTGCCGGGTACACTCATCTCCCGGCATGCAAGATCGGTTGGGTACACTCATCTCCCGGCTTGCACTAGCGGCCAAGGACACTCATCTCCCGGCATACACTAAAAGCTGGGCACACTCATCTACCCGGCATGCACTAGCGCTCAAGGAACACTTGTCTCTTGGCATGCACTAGCGGCCAGGGACACTCATCTCCCGCCATGCATTAGCGGCTGGGTACATTCATCTCCTGGCATGCACTAGCGGGCCAGGAACACTTGTCTCTCGGCATGCACTAGTGGCCAGGGTCACTCATCTCCCAGCATGCACTGGTGGCCAGGGACACTTATCTTCCGGCATGCACTAGCGAGGTGGATAGCTGTGTTATTTTTTGTTGCTTTTAGCAATGCGATTTGTGGAGTGTTTTGTGTTGGCTGTCCTTATTGGACTGGCCAACGCGTTCCCTCTGAAAACACCAGGTAAGCATATGATGGCAGTACATCCTATTTTGTTATTCTTATTTTATTTTTCTACGTTATTTAAAAAAGAAAGCTTTGTATTATTATAGAAGGTAATGTACAATTTTCCAAATGGGGCCTCCATACTAAGGCATTACAGAGAAGCAGGAACCCTAAAGCCAGGCCTGAATACAGCTTCTCAGCACAGTGTAATCTGCAATGTTACTTGTGAGTGCCGCTATAGCCATAATCCCTATTACAGGGTATGGTGGCGCCTGGTGCGCCTAATTTTCCGTGCCGATTTTGCCTGTCTCGCTACAGCCACCCTAAAGGTGTAGATTAATGTACATTTATGGGTATATAAGAGATCACTCACTTTTGTTAAACTGTCCAAATGCGCCATATTTCAGCTTCAGCTGTGGGAGGAGACTCTGGATCACTGGCGCCAGCGGGGAAGATGGAGGAGGAGTATGAGGAGGAAGAGTATGAGGAGCAGCCAGGTAAGGTCCATTCCATGACTCTGTACTGTGGAAGCAATAATGGCCAAATAGCAGGGCCGGGCTGACACAGAGGCGATAGAGGCTCCAGCCTCAGGGCACAGTGTAGGAGGGGGCACACAACTCACTCAGCTATCATTGTGTTTGAAATAGAGAGAAATAAGATACATGGCAGTGACTGCAAGCCAGGTAGCTAGAGATTAAGGTGTTAGGGGGGTTGGGGGCCCTTGGTGCCTCTTAGTCTGATAGAAATCAGCGTGTGACGCCTGGGGTGGGAGGGATGGAGGGGGGCACTATGGTGTCTCAGCCTTGGGTGCTGGAGGACCTTGCCCCGGCTCTGCCAAAGTGATCATTTATGATTATGGAAGGCAGCTTTCTTCAAATCATTATCTACCTAGAGCCTGCCAGTTAATGGCCATATAGATACATGTATTGAGGATCTATTATTCATGTACATCTTTATGTGTACCTTGTGCTAAATGTGGAAAGAATTTTATAATTAATCTGTTAATCTTTATGTATACTCTGTATATTCTGTATATCCTGTGTAACCTATGTGACTATATAGTCCACATGCACAAGATTAGATTATTGTGTTAGAGTGACACTTTAAGTTAACCAAGGAGTTATCACGATATCACTGAATATATGTTTTGAACCATTCACTGTGCACAGCTTTCTATATTCCTTCACAGTAAAAGACCAGAACAATCTTCAAAACCTCCCCCCAGTGTCATTCTGTGCCAGGCGCAGAATGAGCAGGTTGAAGGGGCCAGTTTAAACCAGTTTCCTGAAGGTGAGAGAAACGAAACAGGAAACTGGTGAACAGAAGATTTCTCGTTCCTGTTGACTTCTAAATTATTTATGAAGGACACAGAGGAGGACCGGACACACCCAGAAGAAGAAACTGGACATTGCTCATTGGACTTATGGGATTACAGACTGTTTGGAGGGAGGAATATATTAGCATGTTAACTGGGGTATAAAGATTTACCGAGGAAGGAAGTCTCTACCCTTTTGTGACTAGCCGGGCTGCAGCTAGCCTGTTTCTCCTTTTATAAATGCTGGTATATAAAAGGGTCCTCAGCTGAGTGAATAAAGATTTCTAAGGTTTTGGCAACTGAACGAGGAATGTCTCATGAGTAAGTTTATTTTCTTTTAACATCCTCCAACTGAAACTAATGATGTCTTCTCTCCCACAGAGATCCCATTAAGGATGCTGCTGGCGCTGACCATCGCTGCTTCTCTCGCCATACTATCGGCGTTAGTAGGATGCAGCTGCTACCTAATCAATAAATTCTAGTAAGTATCACTACCATTATCTATACAATCCATACAAGTGATGAACACTAAACTGACACATGCAGGAGTAAGTAACAGGCCTTCATACCAAGATCTGCCCATTCATGAACTGGCAGGCGTGTTCATCATTTGCCCCCCGAACCACAAAGTGCCATGTATGCCAAACACTAATAGATATACACCATGGTCAGATATATTTTTGAATATGTCTCCCAGCTGTAGTCAGATAACTTCCATTCAACTAACGGTGTCAAACTCAAATACAAAAGTGGGGCCGAAGCTGAACACTGGGACCAAGTCGCGGGCCAATCTAATGCATTTCAAATATGTGGCGGCAGCATGGGGGGGCATCCTCACAATGTTTACTTCAGGTAACAAAAAGTCTAGAAGCAGCTCTGTGTCAGAGTGCACAAGGTTTGGGGGCACTCCAGGCCCTCTTATAAGAGCTAAAAGTGCATACAATTCACTCTAGCTGCCCTCACTGTTTCTGGTAACCTGACATCAAGATCCTTATTAATAATTGTTATTATTTTATATAGTAATAGCATCTTCTCTGGTGTTGTACAAAGTAAAGAATGTATACAGAGGGGGTAAATGACAAAGTGTGACAGTAACTAATTCAATATTATTATTGCAATTCATTTACTGGGTATTCACAGGTGTACCTAACAACATGTATCACCTATAACTGTTATTTTTGTTTTTACTTCCTTGGGCAATCAAGGGACACAGAAAGTGAAAAGGAAGAGGAGGACGTGAGTGATCCTGGAGAAGGGACGAGTGGGGGAGCAGAGTTGGGCCGAACCTCCGATTTTCGGTTCGCGAACCGGGTTCGCGAACTTTCGCGAAAGGTTCGGTTCGCGTTAAAGTTCGCGAACCGCAATAGACTTCAATGGGAATGCGAACTTTGAAAAAAAAAAATAATTATGCTGGCCACAAAAGTGATGGAAAAGATGTTTCAAGGGGTCTAACACCTGGAGGGGGGGATGGCGGAGTGGGATACATGCCAAAAGTCCCCGGGAAAAATCTGGATTTGACGCAAAGCAGCGTTTTAAGGGCAGAAATCACATTGAATGCTAAATGACAGGCCTAAAGTGCTTTCAAACATCTTGCATGTGTATACATCAATCAGGTAGGGTTCACTGAACAGAACAGGTATACAGTGGTGGGTTCACAGAACAGGTATGCAGTGGCGGGTCCACTGAACAGAACAGGTATGCAGTGGCGGGTTCACTAAACAGAACAGGTATACAGTGGCGGTTCACTAAACAGAACAGGTATGCAGTGGCGGGTCCACTGAACAGAACAGGTATGCAGTGGCGGGTTCACTAAACAGAACAGGTATGCAGTGGCGGGTCCACTGAACAGAACAGGTATGCAGTGGCGGGTTCACTAAACAGAACAGGTATACAGTGGCGGTTCACTAAACAGAACAAGTATGCAGTGGCGGGTCCACTGAACAGAACAGGTATGCAGTGGTGGGTTCACAGCACAGGTATGCAGTGGTGGGTTCACAGCACAGGTAAGCAGTGGTGGGTTCACAGCACAGGTATGCAGTGGTGGGTTCACAGCACAGGTATGCAGTGGTGGGATCACAGCACAGGTATGCAGTGGTGGGTTCAATGAACAGGTATACAGTGGCGGGTCCACTGAACAGAACAGGTATGCAGTGGTGGGTTCACAGAACAGGTATGCAGCCAGACAGGAACAAGCTAAGCCTAACTAATCTTTCCCTGAGAGACAGTCTGCAGCAGCTCGCCCTACTCTGACTAATGCAGGCACACGAGTGGCCGTAATGGCCGCCGCTGCCTGCCTTATATAAGGGGGGGTGGGGCTCCAGGGGCTAGTGTAGCCTAATTGGCTACACTGGGCCTGCTGACTGTGATGTAGAGGGTCAAAGTTGACCCTCCATGTGCATTATGGGGCGAACCGAACTTCCGCAAAGGTTCGCCTGCGGGACGCGAACGCGAACCACTGAAGTTCGCATGGAACCGTTCGCAGGCGAACCGTTCGGCCCAACTCTATGGGGGAGGAACCCACCACACAGATCATCGCCTGAAAGAAAGGATGCAGAAACGCAAACAAAAATTTGACAAGTTCAAGTCAAAGAAATTGGAGCAGACCAAAGAAAAGGCAGAAAAGCCAAAGAAGGTGATGGATAAGAAGAAGGCAGCTGTGCAGGAAATGGCTAAACAGAAAGCCTCCAAAGTCAAGGCTTTCGGGAAACAGCTTAGAGAGAAAGCCAAAAAGGAGAACCTGGCAAAAATGAAACAGGCGGCCAGGCAAAAACTCCAGCAGCAGAAAAAGAGCATCCTACAAAAGACTGCAAAGCCACATAAAAGCAGTCTATCCGGATTCTTTAGCAAGAATAAGTCTGCCCCGTCTGCTCCAGCAAGAGGCTTCTCTGGAAAGAGAAGAGGAAAGTTCTGGTAAAAGCCAGCAACAACAAGAGATCCCCCCAGCAGACCATCTCATGTCCTCACCAACATATATATGTACACTGTCCCTGAGGAACGTTAAATAAAAACCCTCAAAAAAATTCCACTTCTGTCATTCTTCTATATTCATTACGTTATTTTTCTTTTATGGTTCTAAATGTAACTTTTCTTTTATATTGCTTCTGCCACCCATATTGAGGACCGGACATGTGTTTGGCCTCAATTCACTAAAAGGGAGCGACTACATCTCCAAGTGGGAGATGTAAAGACTTTAAAAACTACATCTCCCAGCATGCACTAGAGGCCTCGGGCACTCATCTCTCCCTGCATGCACTAATGGCTGGGGGCACTTATTATTATTAATGATTTATAAAGCGTGGCGCTGTACAAAGTAGGAAAACAAAAGGGGTACATAATGATACAGTCAATGATAAACATCAAATATGGACACTGGTATAAAATACAGAACTGGTGATTACCATGACAAATGTAACATCATGAATAAAATGTATAACAGAGTGCAAGCTGTGAAATGAATAACAAATTCCAAGACACAAAAGGGTGAGAGAGCCCTGCCCTTGTGAGCTTACAATCTAAAGGAATGGGGAGAAACAAGAGGTTACATTTTTGTTCAGTTTTAATGTCCCAATTTTAAATATCACTGTTTCAGAGATATGTTGAAGTGACTGTAATGTAAAAATGTAACTGTTACCAGTCTTCAACTGACGTGCACTAGCTGCCGGGTACACTCATCTCCCGGCATGCAAGATCGGTTGGGTACACTCATCTCCCGGCTTGCACTAGCGGCCAAGGACACTCATCTCCCGGCATACACTAAAAGCTGGGCACACTCATCTACCCGGCATGCACTAGCGCTCAAGGAACACTTGTCTCTTGGCATGCACTAGCGGCCAGGGACACTCATCTCCCGCCATGCATTAGCGGCTGGGTACATTCATCTCCTGGCATGCACTAGCGGGCCAGGAACACTTGTCTCTCGGCATGCACTAGTGGCCAGGGTCACTCATCTCCCAGCATGCACTGGTGGCCAGGGACACTTATCTTCCGGCATGCACTAGCGAGGTGGATAGCTGTGTTATTTTTTGTTGCTTTTAGCAATGCGATTTGTGGAGTGTTTTGTGTTGGCTGTCCTTATTGGACTGGCCAACGCGTTCCCTCTGAAAACACCAGGTAAGCATATGATGGCAGTACATCCTATTTTGTTATTCTTATTTTATTTTTCTACGTTATTTAAAAAAGAAAGCTTTGTATTATTATAGAAGGTAATGTACAATTTTCCAAATGGGGCCTCCATACTAAGGCATTACAGAGAAGCAGGCACCCTAAAGCCAGGCCTGAATACAGCTTCTCAGCACAGTGTAATCTGCAATGTTACTTGTGAGTGCCGCTATAGCCATAATCCCTATTACAGGGTATGGTGGCGCCTGGTGCGCCTAATTTTCCGTGCCGATTTTGCCTGTCTCGCTACAGCCACCCTAAAGGTGTAGATTAATGTACATTTATGGGTATATAAGAGATCACTCACTTTTGTTAAACTGTCCAAATGCGCCATATTTCAGCTTCAGCTGTGGGAGGAGACTCCGGATCACTGGAGCCATCGGGGAAGATGGAGGAGGAGTATGAGGAGGAAGAGTGAGGAGCAGCCAGGTAAGGTCCATTCCATGACTCTGTACTGTGGAAGCAATAATGGCCAAATAGCAGGGCCGGGCTGACACAGAGGCGATAGAGGCTCCAGCCTCAGGGCACAGTGTACGAGGGGGCACACAACTCACTCAGCTATCATTGTGTTTGAAATAGAGAGAAATAAGATACATGGCAGTGACTGCAAGCCAGGTAGCTAGAGATTAAGGTGTTAGGGGGGTTGGGGGCCCTTGGTGCCTCTTAGTCTGATAGAAATCAGCGTGTGACGCCTGGGGTGGGAGGGATGGAGGGGGGCACTATGGTGTCTCAGCCTTGGGTGCTGGAGGACCTTGCCCCGGCTCTGCCAAAGTGATCATTTATGATTATGGAAGGCAGCTTTCTTCAAATCATTATCTACCTAGAGGCTGCCAGTTAATGGCCATATAGATACATGTATTGAGGATCTATTATTCATGTACATCTTTATGTGTACCTTGTGCTTCTCCAACTGAAACTAATGATGTCTTCTCTCCCACAGAGATCCCATTAAGGATGCTGCTGGCGCTGACCATCGCTGCTTTTCTCGCCATACTATCGGCGTTAGTAGGATGCAGCTGCTACCTAATCAATAAATTCTAGTAAGTATCACTACCATTATCTATACAATCCATACAAGTGATGAACACTAAACTGACACATGCAGGAGTAAGTAACAGGCCTTCATACCAAGATCTGCCCATTCATGAACTGGCAGGCGTGTTCATCATTTGCCCCCCGAACCACAAAGTGCCATGTATGCCAAACACTAATAGATATACACCATGGTCAGATATATTTTTGAATATGTCTCCCAGCTGTAGTCAGATAACTTCCATTCAACTAACGGTGTCAAACTCAAATACAAAAGTGGGCCGAAGCTGAACACTGGGACCAAGTCGCGGGCCAATCTAATGCATTTCAAATATGTGGCGGCAGCATGGGGGGGCATCCTCACAATGTTTACTTCAGGTAACAAAAAGTCTAGAAGCAGCTCTGTGTCAGAGTGCACAAGGTTTGGGGGCACTCCAGGCCCTCTTATAAGAGCTAAAAGTGCATACAATTCACTCTAGCTGCCCTCACTGTTTCTGGTAACCTGACATCAAGATCCTTATTAATAATTGTTATTATTTTATATAGTAATAGCATCTTCTCTGGTGTTGTACAAAGTAAAGAATGTATACAGAGGGGGTAAATGACAAAGTGTGACAGTAACTAATACAATATTATTATTGCAATTCATTTACTTGGTATTCACAGGTGTACCTAACAACATGTATCACCTATAACTGTTATTTTTGTTTTTACTTCCTTGGGCAATCAAGGGACACAGAAAGTGAAAAGGAAGAGGAGGACGTGAGTGATCCTGGAGAAGGGACGAGTGGGGGAGGAACCCACCACACAGATCATCGCCTGAAAGAAAGGATGCAGAAACGCAAACAAAAATTTGACAAGTTCAAGTCAAAGACATTGGAGCAGACCAAAGAAAAGGCAGAAAAGCCAAAGAAGGTGATGGATAAGAAGAAGGCAGCTGTGCAGGAAATGGCTAAACAGAAAGCCTCCAAAGTCAAGGCTTTGGGGAAACAGCTTAGAGAGAAAGCCAAAAAGGAGAACCTGGCAAAAATGAAACAGGCGGCCAGGCAAAAACTCCAGCAGCAGAAAAAGAGCATCCTACAAAAGACTGCAAAGCCACATACAAGCAGTCTATCCGGATTCTTTAGCAAGAATAAGTCTGCCCCGTCTGCTCCAGCAAGAGGCTTCTCTGGAAAGAGAAGAGGAAAGTTCTGGTAAAAGCCAGCAACAACAAGAGATCCCCCCAGCAGACCATCTCATGTCCTCACCAACATATATATGTACACTGTCCCTGAGGAACGTTAAATAAAAACCCTCAAAAAAATTCCACTTCTGTCATTCTTCTATATTCATTACGTTATTTTTCTTTTATGGTTCTAAATGTAACTTTTCTTTTATATTGCTTCTGCCACCCATATTGAGGACCGGACATGTGTTTGGCCTCAATTCACTAAAAGGGAGCGACTACATCTCCAAGTGGGAGATGTAAAGACATTAAAAACTACATCTCCCAGCATGCACTAGAGGCCGGGGGCACTCATCTCTCCCTGCATGCACTAATGGCTGGAGGCACTTATTATTATTAATGATTTATAAAGCGTGGCGCTGTACAAAGTAGGAAAACAAAAGGGGTACATAATGATACAGTCAATGATAAACATCAAATATGGACACTGGTATAAAATACAGAACTGGTGATTACCATGACAAATGTAACATCATGAATAAAATGTATAACAGAGTGCAAGCTGTGAAATGAATAACAAATTCCAAGACACAAAAGGGGGAGAGAGCCCTGCCCTTGTGAGCTTACAATCTAAAGGAATGGGGAGAAACAAGAGGTTACATTTTTGTTCAGTTTTAATGTCCCAATTTTAAATATCACTGTTTCAGAGATATGTTGAAGTGACTGTAATGTAAAAATGTAACTGTTACCAGTCTTCAACTGACGTGCACTAGCTGCCGGGTACACTCATCTCCCGGCATGCAAGATCGGTTGGGTACACTCATCTCCCGGCTTGCACTAGCGGCCAAGGACACTCATCTCCCGGCATACACTAAAAGCTGGGCACACTCATCTACCCGGCATGCACTAGCGCTCAAGGAACACTTGTCTCTTGGCATGCACTAGCGGCCAGGGACACTCATCTCCCGCCATGCATTAGCGGCTGGGTACATTCATCTCCTGGCATGCACTAGCGGGCCAGGAACACTTGTCTCTCGGCATGCACTAGTGGCCAGGGTCACTCATCTCCCAGCATGCACTGGTGGCCAGGGACACTTATCTTCCGGCATGCACTAGCGAGGTGGATAGCTGTGTTATTTTTTGTTGCTTTTAGCAATGCGATTTGTGGAGTGTTTTGTGTTGGCTGTCCTTATTGGACTGGCCAACGCGTTCCCTCTGAAAACACCAGGTAAGCATATGATGGCAGTACATCCTATTTTGTTATTCTTATTTTATTTTTCTACGTTATTTAAAAAAGAAAGCTTTGTATTATTATAGAAGGTAATGTACAATTTTCCAAATGGGGCCTCCATACTAAGGCATTACAGAGAAGCAGGAACCCTAAAGCCAGGCCTGAATACAGCTTCTCAGCACAGTGTAATCTGCAATGTTACTTGTGAGTGCCGCTATAGCCATAATCCCTATTACAGGGTATGGTGGCGCCTGGTGCGCCTAATTTTCCGTGCCGATTTTGCCTGTCTCGCTACAGCCACCCTAAAGGTGTAGATTAATGTACATTTATGGGTATATAAGAGATCACTCACTTTTGTTAAACTGTCCAAATGCGCCATATTTCAGCTTCAGCTGTGGGAGGAGACTCCGGGTCACTGGCGCCAGCGGGGAAGATGGAGGAGGAGTATGAGGAGGAAGAGTATGAGGAGCAGCCAGGTAAGGTCCATTCCATGACTCTGTACTGTGGAAGCAATAATGGCCAAATAGCAGGGCCGGGCTGACACAGAGGCGATAGAGGCTCCAGCCTCAGGGCACAGTGTAGGAGGGGACACACAACTCACTCAGCTACCATTGTGTTTGAAGTAGAGAGAAATAAGATACATGGCAGTGACTGCAAGCCAGATAGCTAGAGATTAAGGTGTTAGGGGGGTTGGGGGCCCTTAGTGCCTCTTAGTCTGATAGAAATCAGCGTGTGACGCCTGGGGTGGGAGGGATGGAGGGGGGCACTATGGTGTCTCAGCCTTGGGTGCTGGAGGACCTTGCCCCGGCTCTGCCAAAGTGATCATTTATGATTATGGAAGGCAGCCTTCTTCAAATCATTATCTACCTAGAGCCTGCCAGTTAATGGCCATATAGATACATGTATTGAGGATCTATTATTCATGTACATCTTTATGTGTACCTTGTGCTTCTCCAACTGAAACTAATGATGCCTTCTCTCCCACAGAGATCCCATTAAGGATGCTGCTGGCGCTGACCATCGCTGCTTCTCTCGCCATACTATCGGCGTTAGTAGGATGCAGCTGCTACCTAATCAATAAATTCTAGTAAGTATCACAACCATTATCTATACAATCCATACAAGTGATGAACACTAAACTGACACATGCAGGAGTAAGTAACATGCCTTCATACCAAGATCTGCCCATTCATGAACTGGCAGGCGTGTTCATCATTTGCCCCCCGAACCACAAAGTGCCATGTATGCCAAACACTAATAGATATACACCATGGTCAGATATATTTTTGAATATGTCTCCCAGCTGTAGTCAGATAACTTCCATTCAACTAGCGGTGTCAAACTCAAATACAAAAGTGGGCCGAAGCTGAACACTGGGACCAAGTCGCGGGCCAATCTAATGCATATTAAATATGTGGCGGCAGCATGGGGGGGCATCCTCACAATGTTTACTTCAGGTAACAAAAAGTCTAGAAGCAGCTCTGTGTCAGAGTGCACAAGGTTTGGGGGCACTCCAGGCCCTCTTATAAGAGCTAAAAGTGCATACAATTCACTCTAGCTGCCCTCACTGTTTCTGGTAACCTGACATCATGATCCTTATTAATAATTGTTATTATTTTATATAGTAATAGCATCTTCTCTGGTGTTGTACAAAGTAAAGAATGTATACAGAGGGGGTAAATGACAAAGTGTGACAGTAACTAATACAATATTATTATTGCAATTCATTTACTGGGTATTCACAGGTGTACCTAACAACATGTATCACCTATAACTGTTATTTTTGTTTTTACTTCCTTGGGCAATCAAGGGACACAGAAAGTGAAAAGGAAGAGGAGGACGTGAGTGATCCTGGAGAAGGGACGAGTGGGGGAGGAACCCACCACACAGATCATCGCCTGAAAGGATGCAGAAACGCAAACAAAAATTTGACAAGTTCAAGTCAAAGAAATTGGAGCAGACCAAAGAAAAGGCAGAAAAGCTAAAGAAGGTGATGGATAAGAAGAAGGCAGCTGTGCAGGAAATGGCTAAACAGAAAGCCCCCAAAGTCAAGGCTTTGGGGAAACAGCTTAGAGAGAAAGCCAAAAAGGAGAACCTGGCAAAAATGAAACAGGCGGCCAGGGAAAAACTCCAGCAGCAGAAAAAGAGCATCCTACAAAAGACTGCAAAGCCACAGAAAAGCCGTCTATCCGGATTCTTTAGCAAGAACAAGTCTGCCCCGTCTGCTCCAGCAAGAGGCTTCTCTGGAAAGAGAAGAGGAAAGTTCTGGTAAAACCAGCAACAACAAGAGATCCCCCAGCAGACCATCTCATGTCCTCACCAACATATATATGTACACTGTCCCTGAGGAACTTTAAATAAAAACCCTCAAATAAATTCCACTTCTGTCATTCTTCTATATTCATTACGTTATTTTTCTTTTATGGTTCTAAATGTAACTTTTCTTTTATATTGCTTCTGCCACCCATATTGAGGACCGGACATGTGTTTGGCCTCAATTCACTAAAAGGGAGCGACTACATCTCCAAGTGGGAGATGTAAAGACATTAAAAACTACATCTCCCAGCATGCACTAGAGGCCGGGACACTCATCTCTCCCTGCATGCACTAATGGCTGGGGGCACTTATTATTATTATTGATTTATAAAGCGTGGCGCTGTACAAAGTAGGCAAACAAAAGGGGTACATAATGATACAGTCAATGATAAACATCAAATATGGACACTGGTATAAAATACAGAACTGGTGATTACCATGACAAATGTAACATCATGAATAAAATGTATAACAGAGTGCAAGCTGTGAAATGAATAACAAATTCCAAGACACAAAAGGGTGAGAGAGCCCTGCCCTTGTGAGCTTACAATCTAAAGGAATGGGGAGAAACAAGAGGTTACATTTTTGTTCAGTTTTAATGTCCCAATTTTAAATATCACTGTTTCAGAGATATGTTGAAGTGACTGTAATGTAAAAATGTAAATGTTACCAGTCTTCAACTGACGTGCACTAGCTGCCGGGTACACTCATCTCCCGGCATGCAAGATCGGTTGGGTACACTCATCTCCCGGCTTGCACTAGCGGCCAGGGACACTCATCTCCCGGCATACACTAAAAGCCGGGCACACTCATTTACCCGGCATGCACTAGCGGGCCAGGAACACTTGTCTCTCGGCATGCACTAGTGGCCAGGGTCACTCATCTCCCAGGATGCACTGGTGACCAGGGACACTTATCTTCCGGCATGCACTAGCGAGGTGGATAGCTGTGTTATTTTTTGTTGCTTTTAGCAATGCGATTTGTGGAGTGTTTTGTGTTGGCTGTCCTTATTGGTCTGGCCAACGCGTTCCCTCTGAAAACACCAGGTAAGCATATGATGGCAGTACATCCTATTTTGTTATTCTTATTTTATTTTTCTACGTTATTTAAAAAAGAAAGCTTTGTATTATTATAGAAGGTAATGTACAATTTTCCAAATGGGGCCTCCATACTAAGGCATTACAGAGAAGCAGGAACCCTAAAGCCAGGCCTGAATACAGCTTCTCAGCACAGTGTAATCTGCAATGTTACTTGTGAGTGCCGCTATAGCCATAATCCCTATTACAGGGTATGGTGGCGCCTGGTGCGCCTAATTTTCCGTGCCGATTTTGCCTGTCTCGCTACAGCCACCCTAAAGGTGTAGATTAATGTACATTTATGGGTATATAAGAGATCACTTACTTTTGTTAAACTGTCCAAATGCGCCATATTTCAGCTTCAGCTGTGGGAGGAGACTCCGGATCACTGGCGCCAGCGGGGAAGATGGAGGAGGAGTATGAGGAGGAAGAGTATGAGGAGCAGCCAGGTAAGGTCCATTCCATGACTCTGTACTGTGGAAGCAATAATGGCCAAATAGCAGGGCCGGGCTGACACAGAGGCGATAGAGGCTCCAGCCTCAGGGCACAGTGTACGAGGGGGCACACAACTCACTCAGCTATCATTGTGTTTGAAATAGAGAGAAATAAGATACATGGCAGTGACTGCAAGCCAGGTAGCTAGAGATTAAGGTGTTAGGGGGGTTGGGGGCCCTTGGTGCCTCTTAGTCTGATAGAAATCAGCGTGTGACGCCTGGGGTGGGAGGGATGGAGGGGGGCACTATGGTGTCTCAGCCTTGGGTGCTGGAGGACCTTGCCCCGGCTCTGCCAAAGTGATCATTTATGATTATGGAAGGCAGCTTTCTTCAAATCATTATCTACCTAGAGGCTGCCAGTTAATGGCCATATAGATACATGTATTGAGGATCTATTATTCATGTACATCTTTATGTGTACCTTGTGCTTCTCCAACTGAAACTAATGATGTCTTCTCTCCCACAGAGATCCCATTAAGGATGCTGCTGGCGCTGACCATCGCTGCTTTTCTCGCCATACTATCGGCGTTAGTAGGATGCAGCTGCTACCTAATCAATAAATTCTAGTAAGTATCACTACCATTATCTATACAATCCATACAAGTGATGAACACTAAACTTACACATGCAGGAGTAAGTAACAGGCCTTCATACCAAGATCTGCCCATTCATGAACTGGCAGGCGTGTTCATCATTTGCCCCCCGAACCACAAAGTGCCATGTATGCCAAACACTAATAGATATACACCATGGTCAGATATATTTTTGAATATGTCTCCCAGCTGTAGTCAGATAACTTCCATTCAACTAACGGTGTCAAACTCAAATACAAAAGTGGGCCGAAGCTGAACACTGGGACCAAGTCGCGGGCCAATCTAATGCATTTCAAATATGTGGCGGCAGCATGGGGGGGCATCCTCACAATGTTTACTTCAGGTAACAAAAAGTCTAGAAGCAGCTCTGTGTCAGAGTGCACAAGGTTTGGGGGCACTCCAGGCCCTCTTATAAGAGCTAAAAGTGCATACAATTCACTCTAGCTGCCCTCACTGTTTCTGGTAACCTGACATCAAGATCCTTATTAATAATTGTTATTATTTTATATAGTAATAGCATCTTCTCTGGTGTTGTACAAAGTAAAGAATGTATACAGAGGGGGTAAATGACAAAGTGTGACAGTAACTAATACAATATTATTATTGCAATTCATTTACTTGGTATTCACAGGTGTACCTAACAACATGTATCACCTATAACTGTTATTTTTGTTTTTACTTCCTTGGGCAATCAAGGGACACAGAAAGTGAAAAGGAAGAGGAGGACGTGAGTGATCCTGGAGAAGGGACGAGTGGGGGAGGAACCCACCACACAGATCATCGCCTGAAAGAAAGGATGCAGAAACGCAAACAAAAATTTGACAAGTTCAAGTCAAAGACATTGGAGCAGACCAAAGAAAAGGCAGAAAAGCTAAAGAAGGTGATGGATAAGAAGAAGGAAGCTGTGCAGGAAATGGCTAAACAGAAAGCCCCCAAAGTCAAGGCTTTGGGGAAACAGCTTAGAGAGAAAGCCAAAAAGGAGAACCTGGCAAAAATGAAACAGGCGGCCAGGGAAAAACTCCAGCAGCAGAAAAAGAGCATCCTACAAAAGACTGCAAAGCCACAGAAAAGCCGTCTATCCGGATTCTTTAGCAAGAACAAGTCTGCCCCGTCTGCTCCAGCAAGAGGCTTCTCTGGAAAGAGAAGAGGAAAGTTCTGGTAAAAGCCAGCAACAACAAGAGATCCCCCCAGCAGACCATCTCATGTCCTCACCAACATATTTATTTCCACTGTCCCTGAGGAACTTTAAATAAAAACCCTCAAATAAATTCCACTTCTGTCATTCTTCTATATTCATTACGTTATTTTTCTTTTATGGTTCTAAATGTAACTTTTCTTTTATATTGCTTCTGCCACCCATATTGAGGACCGGACATGTGTTTGGCCTCAATTCACTAAAAGGGAGCGACTACATCTCCAAGTGGGAGATGTAAAGACATTAAAAACTACATCTCCCAGCATGCACTAGAGGCCGGGGGCACTCATCTCTCCCTGCATGCACTAATGGCTGGAGGCACTTATTATTATTAATGATTTATAAAGCGTGGCGCTGTACAAAGTAGGAAAACAAAAGGGGTACATAATGATACAGTCAATGATAAACATCAAATATGGACACTGGTATAAAATACAGAACTGGTGATTACCATGACAAATGTAACATCATGAATAAAATGTATAACAGAGTGCAAGCTGTGAAATGAATAACAAATTCCAAGACACAAAAGGGGGAGAGAGCCCTGCCCTTGTGAGCTTACAATCTAAAGGAATGGGGAGAAACAAGAGGTTACATTTTTGTTCAGTTTTAATGTCCCAATTTTAAATATCACTGTTTCAGAGATATGTTGAAGTGACTGTAATGTAAAAATGTAACTGTTACCAGTCTTCAACTGACGTGCACTAGCTGCCGGGTACACTCATCTCCCGGCATGCAAGATCGGTTGGGTACACTCATCTCCCGGCTTGCACTAGCGGCCAAGGACACTCATCTCCCGGCATACACTAAAAGCTGGGCACACTCATCTACCCGGCATGCACTAGCGCTCAAGGAACACTTGTCTCTTGGCATGCACTAGCGGCCAGGGACACTCATCTCCCGCCATGCATTAGCGGCTGGGTACATTCATCTCCTGGCATGCACTAGCGGGCCAGGAACACTTGTCTCTCGGCATGCACTAGTGGCCAGGGTCACTCATCTCCCAGCATGCACTGGTGGCCAGGGACACTTATCTTCCGGCATGCACTAGCGAGGTGGATAGCTGTGTTATTTTTTGTTGCTTTTAGCAATGCGATTTGTGGAGTGTTTTGTGTTGGCTGTCCTTATTGGACTGGCCAACGCGTTCCCTCTGAAAACACCAGGTAAGCATATGATGGCAGTACATCCTATTTTGTTATTCTTATTTTATTTTTCTACGTTATTTAAAAAAGAAAGCTTTGTATTATTATAGAAGGTAATGTACAATTTTCCAAATGGGGCCTCCATACTAAGGCATTACAGAGAAGCAGGAACCCTAAAGCCAGGCCTGAATACAGCTTCTCAGCACAGTGTAATCTGCAATGTTACTTGTGAGTGCCGCTATAGCCATAATCCCTATTACAGGGTATGGTGGCGCCTGGTGCGCCTAATTTTCCGTGCCGATTTTGCCTGTCTCGCTACAGCCACCCTAAAGGTGTAGATTAATGTACATTTATGGGTATATAAGAGATCACTCACTTTTGTTAAACTGTCCAAATGCGCCATATTTCAGCTTCACCTGTGGGAGGAGACTCCGGATCACTGGCGCCAGCGGGGAAGATGGAGGAGGAGTATGAGGAGGAAGAGTATGAGGAGCAGCCAGGTAAGGTCCATTCCATGACTCTGTACTGTGGAAGCAATAATGGCCAAATAGCAGGGCCGGGCTGACACAGAGGCGATAGAGGCTCCAGCCTCAGGGCACAGTGTAGGAGGGGGCACACAACTCACTCAGCTATCATTGTGTTTGAAATAGAGAGAAATAAGATACATGGCAGTGACTGCAAGACAGGTAGCTAGAGATTAAGGTGTTAGGGGGGTTGGGGGCCCTTGGTGCCTCTTAGTCTGATAGAAATCAGCGTGTGACGCCTGGGGTGGGAGGGATGGAGGGGGGCACTATGGTGTCTCAGCCTTGGGTGCTGGAGGACCTTGCCCCGGCTCTGCCAAAGTGATCATTTATGATTATGGAAGGCAGCTTTCTTCAAATCATTATCTACCTAGAGCCTGCCAGTTAATGGCCATATAGATACATGTATTGAGGATCAAATATTCATGTACATCTTTATGTGTACCTTGTGCTTCTCCAACTGAAACTAATGATGTCTTCTCTCCCACAGAGATCCCATTAAGGATGCTGCTGGCGCTGACCATCGCTGCTTCTCTCGCCATACTATCGGCGTTAGTAGGATGCAGCTGCTACCTAATCAATAAATTCTAGTAAGTATCACTACCATTATCTATACAATCCATACAAGTGATGAACACTAAACTGACACATGCAGGAGTAAGTAACAGGCCTTCATACCAAGATCTGCCCATTCATGAACTGGCAGGCGTGTTCATCATTTGCCCCCCGAACCACAAAGTGCCATGTATACCAAACACTAATAGATATACACCATGGTCAGATATATTTTTGAATATGTCTCCCAGCTGTAGTCAGATAACTTCCATTCAACTAACGGTGTCAAACTCAAATACAAAAGTGGGCCGAAGCTGAACACTGGGACCAAGTCGCGGGCCAATCTAATGCATTTCAAATATGTGGCGGCAGCATGGGGGGGCATCCTCACAATGTTTACTTCAGGTAACAAAAAGTCTAGAAGCAGCTCTGTGTCAGAGTGCACAAGGTTTGGGGGCACTCCAGGCCCTCTTATAAGAGCTAAAAGTGCATACAATTCACTCTAGCTGCCCTCACTGTTTCTGGTAACCTGACATCAAGATCCTTATTAATAATTGTTATTATTTTATATAGTAATAGCATCTTCTCTGGTGTTGTACAAAGTAAAGAATGTATACAGAGGGGGTAAATGACAAAGTGTGACAGTAACTAATACAATATTATTATTGCAATTCATTTACTGGGTATTCACAGGTGTACCTAACAACATGTATCACCTATAACTGTTATTTTTGTTTTTACTTCCTTGGGCAATCAAGGGACACAGAAAGTGAAAAGGAAGAGGAGGACGTGAGTGATCCTGGAGAAGGGACGAGTGGGGGAGGAACCCACCACACAGATCATCGCCTGAAAGAAAGGATGCAGAAACGCAAACAAAAATTTGACAAGTTCAAGTCAAAGAAATTGGAGCAGACCAAAGAAAAGGCAGAAAAGCCAAAGAAGGTGATGGATAAGAAGAAGGCAGCTGTGCAGGAAATGGCTAAACAGAAAGCCTCCAAAGTCAAGGCTTTGGGGAAACAGCTTAGAGAGAAAGCCAAAAAGGAGAACCTGGCAAAAATGAAACAGGCGGCCAGGCAAAAACTCCAGCAGCAGAAAAAGAGCATCCTACAAAAGACTGCAAAGCCACATAAAAGCAGTCTATCCGGATTCTTTAGCAAGAATAAGTCTGCCCCGTCTGCTCCAGCAAGAGGCTTCTCTGGAAAGAGAAGAGGAAAGTTCTGGTAAAAGCCAGCAACAACAAGAGATCCCCCCAGCAGACCATCTCATGTCCTCACCAACATATATATGTACACTGTCCCTGAGGAACGTTAAATAAAAACCCTCAAAAAAATTCCACTTCTGTCATTCTTCTATATTCATTACGTTATTTTTCTTTTATGGTTCTAAATGTAACTTTTCTTTTATATTGCTTCTGCCACCCATATTGAGGACCGGACATGTGTTTGGCCTCAATTCACTAAAAGGGAGCGACTACATCTCCAAGTGGGAGATGTAAAGACATTAAAAACTACATCTCCCAGCATGCACTAGAGGCCGGGGGCACTCATCTCTCCCTGCATGCACTAATGGCTGGAGGCACTTATTATTATTAATGATTTATAAAGCGTGGCGCTGTACAAAGTAGGAAAACAAAAGGGGTACATAATGATACAGTCAATGATAAACATCAAATATGGACACTGGTATAAAATACAGAACTGGTGATTACCATGACAAATGTAACATCATGAATAAAATGTATAACAGAGTGCAAGCTGTGAAATGAATAACAAATTCCAAGACACAAAAGGGTGAGAGAGCCCTGCCCTTGTGAGCTAACAATCTAAAGGAATGGGGAGAAACAAGAGGTTACATTTTTGTTCAGTTTTAATGTCCCAATTTTAAATATCACTGTTTCAGAGATATGTTGAAGTGACTGTAATGTAAAAATGTAACTGTTACCAGTCTTCAACTGACGTGCACTAGCTGCCGGGTACACTCATCTCCCGGCATGCAAGATCGGTTGGGTACACTCATCTCCCGGCTTGCACTAGCGGCCAAGGACACTCATCTCCCGGCATACACTAAAAGCTGGGCACACTCATCTACCCGGCATGCACTAGCGCTCAAGGAACACTTGTCTCTTGGCATGCACTAGCGGCCAGGGACACTCATCTCCCGCCATGCATTAGCGGCTGGGTACATTCATCTCCTGGCATGCACTAGCGGGCCAGGAACACTTGTCTCTCGGCATGCACTAGTGGCCAGGGTCACTCATCTCCCAGCATGCACTGGTGGCCAGGGACACTTATCTTCCGGCATGCACTAGCGAGGTGGATAGCTGTGTTATTTTTTGTTGCTTTTAGCAATGCGATTTGTGGAGTGTTTTGTGTTGGCTGTCCTTATTGGACTGGCCAACGCGTTCCCTCTGAAAACACCAGGTAAGCATATGATGGCAGTACATCCTATTTTGTTATTCTTATTTTATTTTTCTACGTTATTTAAAAAAGAAAGCTTTGTATTATTATAGAAGGTAATGTACAATTTTCCAAATGGGGCCTCCATACTAAGGCATTACAGAGAAGCAGGAACCCTAAAGCCAGGCCTGAATACAGCTTCTCAGCACAGTGTAATCTGCAATGTTACTTGTGAGTGCCGCTATAGCCATAATCCCTATTACAGGGTATGGTGGCGCCTGGTGCGCCTAATTTTCCGTGCCGATTTTGCCTGTCTCGCTACAGCCACCCTAAAGGTGTAGATTAATGTACATTTATGGGTATATAAGAGATCACTCACTTTTGTTAAACTGTCCAAATGCGCCATATTTCAGCTTCAGCTGTGGGAGGAGACTCCGGATCACTGGCGCCAGCGGGGAAGATGGAGGAGGAGTATGAGGAGGAAGAGTATGAGGAGCAGCCAGGTAAGGTCCATTCCATGACTCTGTACTGTGGAAGCAATAATGGCCAAATAGCAGGGCCGGGCTGACACAGAGGCGATAGAGGCTCCAGCCTCAGGGCACAGTGTAGGAGGGGGCACACAACTCACTCAGCTATCATTGTGTTTGAAATAGAGAGAAATAAGATACATGGCAGTGACTGCAAGACAGGTAGCTAGAGATTAAGGTGTTAGGGGGGTTGGGGGCCCTTGGTGCCTCTTAGTCTGATAGAAATCAGCGTGTGACGCCTGGGGTGGGAGGGATGGAGGGGGGCACTATGGTGTCTCAGCCTTGGGTGCTGGAGGACCTTGCCCCGGCTCTGCCAAAGTGATCATTTATGATTATGGAAGGCAGCTTTCTTCAAATCATTATCTACCTAGAGCCTGCCAGTTAATGGCCATATAGATACATGTATTGAGGATCAAATATTCATGTACATCTTTATGTGTACCTTGTGCTTCTCCAACTGAAACTAATGATGTCTTCTCTCCCACAGAGATCCCATTAAGGATGCTGCTGGCGCTGACCATCGCTGCTTCTCTCGCCATACTATCGGCGTTAGTAGGATGCAGCTGCTACCTAATCAATAAATTCTAGTAAGTATCACTACCATTATCTATACAATCCATACAAGTGATGAACACTAAACTGACACATGCAGGAGTAAGTAACAGGCCTTCATACCAAGATCTGCCCATTCATGAACTGGCAGGCGTGTTCATCATTTGCCCCCCGAACCACAAAGTGCCATGTATACCAAACACTAATAGATATACACCATGGTCAGATATATTTTTGAATATGTCTCCCAGCTGTAGTCAGATAACTTCCATTCAACTAACGGTGTCAAACTCAAATACAAAAGTGGGCCGAAGCTGAACACTGGGACCAAGTCGCGGGCCAATCTAATGCATTTCAAATATGTGGCGGCAGCATGGGGGGGGCATCCTCACAATGTTTACTTCAGGTAACAAAAAGTCTAGAAGCAGCTCTGTGTCAGAGTGCACAAGGTTTGGGGGCACTCCAGGCCCTCTTATAAGAGCTAAAAGTGCATACAATTCACTCTAGCTGCCCTCACTGTTTCTGGTAACCTGACATCAAGATCCTTATTAATAATTGTTATTATTTTATATAGTAATAGCATCTTCTCTGGTGTTGTACAAAGTAAAGAATGTATACAGAGGGGGTAAATGACAAAGTGTGACAGTAACTAATACAATATTATTATTGCAATTCATTTACTGGGTATTCACAGGTGTACCTAACAACATGTATCACCTATAACTGTTATTTTTGTTTTTACTTCCTTGGGCAATCAAGGGACACAGAAAGTGAAAAGGAAGAGGAGGACGTGAGTGATCCTGGAGAAGGGACGAGTGGGGGAGGAACCCACCACACAGATCATCGCCTGAAAGAAAGGATGCAGAAACGCAAACAAAAATTTGACAAGTTCAAGTCAAAGAAATTGGAGCAGACCAAAGAAAAGGCAGAAAAGCCAAAGAAGGTGATGGATAAGAAGAAGGCAGCTGTGCAGGAAATGGCTAAACAGAAAGCCTCCAAAGTCAAGGCTTTGGGGAAACAGCTTAGAGAGAAAGCCAAAAAGGAGAACCTGGCAAAAATGAAACAGGCGGCCAGGCAAAAACTCCAGCAGCAGAAAAAGAGCATCCTACAAAAGACTGCAAAGCCACATAAAAGCAGTCTATCCGGATTCTTTAGCAAGAATAAGTCTGCCCCGTCTGCTCCAGCAAGAGGCTTCTCTGGAAAGAGAAGAGGAAAGTTCTGGTAAAAGCCAGCAACAACAAGAGATCCCCCCAGCAGACCATCTCATGTCCTCACCAACATATATATGTACACTGTCCCTGAGGAACGTTAAATAAAAACCCTCAAAAAAATTCCACTTCTGTCATTCTTCTATATTCATTACGTTATTTTTCTTTTATGGTTCTAAATGTAACTTTTCTTTTATATTGCTTCTGCCACCCATATTGAGGACCGGACATGTGTTTGGCCTCAATTCACTAAAAGGGAGCGACTACATCTCCAAGTGGGAGATGTAAAGACATTAAAAACTACATCTCCCAGCATGCACTAGAGGCCGGGGGCACTCATCTCTCCCTGCATGCACTAATGGCTGGAGGCACTTATTATTATTAATGATTTATAAAGCGTGGCGCTGTACAAAGTAGGAAAACAAAAGGGGTACATAATGATACAGTCAATGATAAACATCAAATATGGACACTGGTATAAAATACAGAACTGGTGATTACCATGACAAATGTAACATCATGAATAAAATGTATAACAGAGTGCAAGCTGTGAAATGAATAACAAATTCCAAGACACAAAAGGGTGAGAGAGCCCTGCCCTTGTGAGCTAACAATCTAAAGGAATGGGGAGAAACAAGAGGTTACATTTTTGTTCAGTTTTAATGTCCCAATTTTAAATATCACTGTTTCAGAGATATGTTGAAGTGACTGTAATGTAAAAATGTAACTGTTACCAGTCTTCAACTGACGTGCACTAGCTGCCGGGTACACTCATCTCCCGGCATGCAAGATCGGTTGGGTACACTCATCTCCCGGCTTGCACTAGCGGCCAAGGACACTCATCTCCCGGCATACACTAAAAGCTGGGCACACTCATCTACCCGGCATGCACTAGCGCTCAAGGAACACTTGTCTCTTGGCATGCACTAGCGGCCAGGGACACTCATCTCCCGCCATGCATTAGCGGCTGGGTACATTCATCTCCTGGCATGCACTAGCGGGCCAGGAACACTTGTCTCTCGGCATGCACTAGTGGCCAGGGTCACTCATCTCCCAGCATGCACTGGTGGCCAGGGACACTTATCTTCCGGCATGCACTAGCGAGGTGGATAGCTGTGTTATTTTTTGTTGCTTTTAGCAATGCGATTTGTGGAGTGTTTTGTGTTGGCTGTCCTTATTGGACTGGCCAACGCGTTCCCTCTGAAAACACCAGGTAAGCATATGATGGCAGTACATCCTATTTTGTTATTCTTATTTTATTTTTCTACGTTATTTAAAAAAGAAAGCTTTGTATTATTATAGAAGGTAATGTACAATTTTCCAAATGGGGCCTCCATACTAAGGCATTACAGAGAAGCAGGAACCCTAAAGCCAGGCCTGAATACAGCTTCTCAGCACAGTGTAATCTGCAATGTTACTTGTGAGTGCCGCTATAGCCATAATCCCTATTACAGGGTATGGTGGCGCCTGGTGCGCCTAATTTTCCGTGCCGATTTTGCCTGTCTCGCTACAGCCACCCTAAAGGTGTAGATTAATGTACATTTATGGGTATATAAGAGATCACTCACTTTTGTTAAACTGTCCAAATGCGCCATATTTCAGCTTCAGCTGTGGGAGGAGACTCCGGATCACTGGCGCCAGCGGGGAAGATGGAGGAGGAGTATGAGGAGGAAGAGTATGAGGAGCAGCCAGGTAAGGTCCATTCCATGACTCTGTACTGTGGAAGCAATAATGGCCAAATAGCAGGGCCGGGCTGACACAGAGGCGATAGAGGCTCCAGCCTCAGGGCACAGTGTAGGAGGGGGCACACAACTCACTCAGCTATCATTGTGTTTGAAATAGAGAGAAATAAGATACATGGCAGTGACTGCAAGACAGGTAGCTAGAGATTAAGGTGTTAGGGGGGTTGGGGGCCCTTGGTGCCTCTTAGTCTGATAGAAATCAGCGTGTGACGCCTGGGGTGGGAGGGATGGAGGGGGGCACTATGGTGTCTCAGCCTTGGGTGCTGGAGGACCTTGCCCCGGCTCTGCCAAAGTGATCATTTATGATTATGGAAGGCAGCTTTCTTCAAATCATTATCTACCTAGAGCCTGCCAGTTAATGGCCATATAGATACATGTATTGAGGATCAAATATTCATGTACATCTTTATGTGTACCTTGTGCTTCTCCAACTGAAACTAATGATGTCTTCTCTCCCACAGAGATCCCATTAAGGATGCTGCTGGCGCTGACCATCGCTGCTTCTCTCGCCATACTATCGGCGTTAGTAGGATGCAGCTGCTACCTAATCAATAAATTCTAGTAAGTATCACTACCATTATCTATACAATCCATACAAGTGATGAACACTAAACTGACACATGCAGGAGTAAGTAACAGGCCTTCATACCAAGATCTGCCCATTCATGAACTGGCAGGCGTGTTCATCATTTGCCCCCCGAACCACAAAGTGCCATGTATACCAAACACTAATAGATATACACCATGGTCAGATATATTTTTGAATATGTCTCCCAGCTGTAGTCAGATAACTTCCATTCAACTAACGGTGTCAAACTCAAATACAAAAGTGGGCCGAAGCTGAACACTGGGACCAAGTCGCGGGCCAATCTAATGCATTTCAAATATGTGGCGGCAGCATGGGGGGGCATCCTCACAATGTTTACTTCAGGTAACAAAAAGTCTAGAAGCAGCTCTGTGTCAGAGTGCACAAGGTTTGGGGGCACTCCAGGCCCTCTTATAAGAGCTAAAAGTGCATACAATTCACTCTAGCTGCCCTCACTGTTTCTGGTAACCTGACATCAAGATCCTTATTAATAATTGTTATTATTTTATATAGTAATAGCATCTTCTCTGGTGTTGTACAAAGTAAAGAATGTATACAGAGGTGGTAAATGACAAAGTGTGACAGTAACTAATACAATATTATTATTGCAATTCATTTACTGGGTATTCACAGGTGTACCTAACAACATGTATCACCTATAACTGTTATTTTTGTTTTTACTTCCTTGGGCAATCAAGGGACACAGAAAGTGAAAAGGAAGAGGAGGACGTGAGTGATCCTGGAGAAGGGACGAGTGGGGGAGGAACCCACCACACAGATCATCGCCTGAAAGAAAGGATGCAGAAACGCAAACAAAAATTTGACAAGTTCAAGTCAAAGAAATTGGAGCAGACCAAAGAAAAGGCAGAAAAGCCAAAGAAGGTGATGGATAAGAAGAAGGCAGCTGTGCAGGAAATGGCTAAACAGAAAGCCTCCAAAGTCAAGGCTTTGGGGAAACAGCTTAGAGAGAAAGCCAAAAAGGAGAACCTGGCAAAAATGAAACAGGCGGCCAGGCAAAAACTCCAGCAGCAGAAAAAGAGCATCCTACAAAAGACTGCAAAGCCACATAAAAGCAGTCTATCCGGATTCTTTAGCAAGAATAAGTCTGCCCCGTCTGCTCCAGCAAGAGGCTTCTCTGGAAAGAGAAGAGGAAAGTTCTGGTAAAAGCCAGCAACAACAAGAGATCCCCCCAGCAGACCATCTCATGTCCTCACCAACATATATATGTACACTGTCCCTGAGGAACGTTAAATAAAAACCCTCAAAAAAATTCCACTTCTGTCATTCTTCTATATTCATTACGTTATTTTTCTTTTATGGTTCTAAATGTAACTTTTCTTTTATATTGCTTCTGCCACCCATATTGAGGACCGGACATGTGTTTGGCCTCAATTCACTAAAAGGGAGCGACTACATCTCCAAGTGGGAGATGTAAAGACATTAAAAACTACATCTCCCAGCATGCACTAGAGGCCGGGGGCACTCATCTCTCCCTGCATGCACTAATGGCTGGGGGCACTTATTATTATTAATGATTTATAAAGCGTGGCGCTGTACAAAGTAGGAAAACAAAAGGGGTACATAATGATACAGTCAATGATAAACATCAAATATGGACACTGGTATAAAATACAGAACTGGTGATTACCATGACAAATGTAACATCATGAATAAAATGTATAACAGAGTGCAAGCTGTGAAATGAATAACAAATTCCAAGACACAAAAGGGTGAGAGAGCCCTGCCCTTGTGAGCTTACAATCTAAAGGAATGGGGAGAAACAAGAGGTTACATTTTTGTTCAGTTTTAATGTCCCAATTTTAAATATCACTGTTTCAGAGATATGTTGAAGTGACTGTAATGTAAAAATGTAACTGTTACCAGTCTTCAACTGACGTGCACTAGCTGCCGGGTACACTCATCGCCCGGCATGCAAGATCGGTTGGGTACACTCATCTCCCGGCTTGCACTAGCGGCCAAGGACACTCATCTCCCGGCATACACTAAAAGCTGGGCACACTCATCTACCCGGCATGCACTAGCGCTCAAGGAACACTTGTCTCTTGGCATGCACTAGCGGCCAGGGACACTCATCTCCCGCCATGCATTAGCGGCTGGGTACATTCATCTCCTGGCATGCACTAGCGGGCCAGGAACACTTGTCTCTCGGCATGCACTAGTGGCCAGGGTCACTCATCTCCCAGCATGCACTGGTGGCCAGGGACACTTATCTTCCGGCATGCACTAGCGAGGTGGATAGCTGTGTTATTTTTTGTTGCTTTTAGCAATGCGATTTGTGGAGTGTTTTGTGTTGGCTGTCCTTATTGGACTGGCCAACGCGTTCCCTCTGAAAACACCAGGTAAGCATATGATGGCAGTACATCCTATTTTGTTATTCTTATTTTATTTTTCTACGTTATTTAAAAAAGAAAGCTTTGTATTATTATAGAAGGTAATGTACAATTTTCCAAATGGGGCCTCCATACTAAGGCATTACAGAGAAGCAGGAACCCTAAAGCCAGGCCTGAATACAGCTTCTCAGCACAGTGTAATCTGCAATGTTACTTGTGAGTGCCGCTATAGCCATAATCCCTATTACAGGGTATGGTGGCGCCTGGTGCGCCTAATTTTCCGTGCCGATTTTGCCTGTCTCGCTACAGCCACCCTAAAGGTGTAGATTAATGTACATTTATGGGTATATAAGAGATCACTCACTTTTGTTAAACTGTCCAAATGCGCCATATTTCAGCTTCAGCTGTGGGAGGAGACTCCGGATCACTGGCGCCAGCGGGGAAGATGGAGGAGGAGTATGAGGAGGAGGAGTATGAGGAGCAGCCAGGTAAGGTCCATTCCATGACTCTGTACTGTGGAAGCAATAATGGCCAAATAGCAGGGCCGGGCTGACACAGAGGCGATAGAGGCTCCAGCCTCAGGGCACAGTGTAGGAGGGGGCACACAACTCACTCAGCTATCATTGTGTTTGAAATAGAGAGAAATAAGATACATGGCAGTGACTGCAAGACAGGTAGCTAGAGATTAAGGTGTTAGGGGGGTTGGGGGCCCTTGGTGCCTCTTAGTCTGATAGAAATCAGCGTGTGACGCCTGGGGTGGGAGGGATGGAGGGGGGCACTATGGTGTCTCAGCCTTGGGTGCTGGAGGACCTTGCCCCGGCTCTGCCAAAGTGATCATTTATGATTATGGAAGGCAGCTTTCTTCAAATCATTATCTACCTAGAGCCTGCCAGTTAATGGCCATATAGATACATGTATTGAGGATCAAATATTCATGTACATCTTTATGTGTACCTTGTGCTTCTCCAACTGAAACTAATGATGTCTTCTCTCCCACAGAGATCCCATTAAGGATGCTGCTGGCGCTGACCATCGCTGCTTCTCTCGCCATACTATCGGCGTTAGTAGGATGCAGCTGCTACCTAATCAATAAATTCTAGTAAGTATCACTACCATTATCTATACAATCCATACAAGTGATGAACACTAAACTGACACATGCAGGAGTAAGTAACAGGCCTTCATACCAAGATCTGCCCATTCATGAACTGGCAGGCGTGTTCATCATTTGCCCCCCGAACCACAAAGTGCCATGTATACCAAACACTAATAGATATACACCATGGTCAGATATATTTTTGAATATGTCTCCCAGCTGTAGTCAGATAACTTCCATTCAACTAACGGTGTCAAACTCAAATACAAAAGTGGGCCGAAGCTGAACACTGGGACCAAGTCGCGGGCCAATCTAATGCATTTCAAATATGTGGCGGCAGCATGGGGGGGCATCCTCACAATGTTTACTTCAGGTAACAAAAAGTCTAGAAGCAGCTCTGTGTCAGAGTGCACAAGGTTTGGGGGCACTCCAGGCCCTCTTATAAGAGCTAAAAGTGCATACAATTCACTCTAGCTGCCCTCACTGTTTCTGGTAACCTGACATCAAGATCCTTATTAATAATTGTTATTATTTTATATAGTAATAGCATCTTCTCTGGTGTTGTACAAAGTAAAGAATGTATACAGAGGTGGTAAATGACAAAGTGTGACAGTAACTAATACAATATTATTATTGCAATTCATTTACTGGGTATTCACAGGTGTACCTAACAACATGTATCACCTATAACTGTTATTTTTGTTTTTACTTCCTTGGGCAATCAAGGGACACAGAAAGTGAAAAGGAAGAGGAGGACGTGAGTGATCCTGGAGAAGGGACGAGTGGGGGAGGAACCCACCACACAGATCATCGCCTGAAAGAAAGGATGCAGAAACGCAAACAAAAATTTGACAAGTTCAAGTCAAAGAAATTGGAGCAGACCAAAGAAAAGGCAGAAAAGCCAAAGAAGGTGATGGATAAGAAGAAGGCAGCTGTGCAGGAAATGGCTAAACAGAAAGCCTCCAAAGTCAAGGCTTTGGGGAAACAGCTTAGAGAGAAAGCCAAAAAGGAGAACCTGGCAAAAATGAAACAGGCGGCCAGGCAAAAACTCCAGCAGCAGAAAAAGAGCATCCTACAAAAGACTGCAAAGCCACATAAAAGCAGTCTATCCGGATTCTTTAGCAAGAATAAGTCTGCCCCGTCTGCTCCAGCAAGAGGCTTCTCTGGAAAGAGAAGAGGAAAGTTCTGGTAAAAGCCAGCAACAACAAGAGATCCCCCCAGCAGACCATCTCATGTCCTCACCAACATATATATGTACACTGTCCCTGAGGAACGTTAAATAAAAACCCTCAAAAAAATTCCACTTCTGTCATTCTTCTATATTCATTACGTTATTTTTCTTTTATGGTTCTAAATGTAACTTTTCTTTTATATTGCTTCTGCCACCCATATTGAGGACCGGACATGTGTTTGGCCTCAATTCACTAAAAGGGAGCGACTACATCTCCAAGTGGGAGATGTAAAGACATTAAAAACTACATCTCCCAGCATGCACTAGAGGCCGGGGGCACTCATCTCTCCCTGCATGCACTAATGGCTGGGGGCACTTATTATTATTAATGATTTATAAAGCGTGGCGCTGTACAAAGTAGGAAAACAAAAGGGGTACATAATGATACAGTCAATGATAAACATCAAATATGGACACTGGTATAAAATACAGAACTGGTGATTACCATGACAAATGTAACATCATGAATAAAATGTATAACAGAGTGCAAGCTGTGAAATGAATAACAAATTCCAAGACACAAAAGGGTGAGAGAGCCCTGCCCTTGTGAGCTTACAATCTAAAGGAATGGGGAGAAACAAGAGGTTACATTTTTGTTCAGTTTTAATGTCCCAATTTTAAATATCACTGTTTCAGAGATATGTTGAAGTGACTGTAATGTAAAAATGTAACTGTTACCAGTCTTCAACTGACGTGCACTAGCTGCCGGGTACACTCATCGCCCGGCATGCAAGATCGGTTGGGTACACTCATCTCCCGGCTTGCACTAGCGGCCAAGGACACTCATCTCCCGGCATACACTAAAAGCTGGGCACACTCATCTACCCGGCATGCACTAGCGCTCAAGGAACACTTGTCTCTTGGCATGCACTAGCGGCCAGGGACACTCATCTCCCGCCATGCATTAGCGGCTGGGTACATTCATCTCCTGGCATGCACTAGCGGGCCAGGAACACTTGTCTCTCGGCATGCACTAGTGGCCAGGGTCACTCATCTCCCAGCATGCACTGGTGGCCAGGGACACTTATCTTCCGGCATGCACTAGCGAGGTGGATAGCTGTGTTATTTTTTGTTGCTTTTAGCAATGCGATTTGTGGAGTGTTTTGTGTTGGCTGTCCTTATTGGACTGGCCAACGCGTTCCCTCTGAAAACACCAGGTAAGCATATGATGGCAGTACATCCTATTTTGTTATTCTTATTTTATTTTTCTACGTTATTTAAAAAAGAAAGCTTTGTATTATTATAGAAGGTAATGTACAATTTTCCAAATGGGGCCTCCATACTAAGGCATTACAGAGAAGCAGGAACCCTAAAGCCAGGCCTGAATACAGCTTCTCAGCACAGTGTAATCTGCAATGTTACTTGTGAGTGCCGCTATAGCCATAATCCCTATTACAGGGTATGGTGGCGCCTGGTGTGCCTAATTTTCCGTGCCGATTTTGCCTGTCTCGCTACAGCCACCCTAAAGGTGTAGATTAATGTACATTTATGGGTATATAAGAGATCACTCACTTTTGTTAAACTGTCCAAATGCGCCATATTTCAGCTTCAGCTGTGGGAGGAGACTCCGGATCACTGGCGCCAGCGGGGAAGATGGAGGAGGAGTATGAGGAGGAAGAGTATGAGGAGCAGCCAGGTAAGGTCCATTCCATGACTCTGTACTGTGGAAGCAATAATGGCCAAATAGCAGGGCCGGGCTGACACAGAGGCGATAGAGGCTCCAGCCTCAGGGCACAGTGTAGGAGGGGACACACAACTCACTCAGCTACCATTGTGTTTGAAGTAGAGAGAAATAAGATACATGGCAGTGACTGCAAGCCAGGTAGCTAGAGATTAAGGTGTTAGGGGGGTTGGGGGCCCTTGGTGCCTCTTAGTCTGATAGAAATCAGCGTGTGACGCCTGGGGTGGGAGGGATGGAGGGGGGCACTATGGTGTCTCAGCCTTGGGTGCTGGAGGACCTTGCCCCGGCTCTGCCAAAGTGATCATTTATGATTATGGAAGGCAGCCTTCTTCAAATCATTATCTACCTAGAGCCTGCCAGTTAATGGCCATATAGATACATGTATTGAGGATCTATTATTCATGTACATCTTTATGTGTACCTTGTGCTTCTCCAACTGAAACTTATGATGTCTTCTCTCCCACAGAGATCCCATTAAGGATGCTGCTGGCGCTGACCATCGCTGCTTCTCTCGCCATACTATCGGCGTTAGTAGGATGCAGCTGCTACCTAATCAATAAATTCTAGTAAGTATCACTACCATTATCTATACAATCCATACAAGTGATGAACACTAAACTGACACATGCAGGAGTAAGTAACAGGCCTTCATACCAAGATCTGCCCATTCATGAACTGGCAGGCGTGTTCATCATTTGCCCCCCGAACCACAAAGTGCCATGTATGCCAAACACTAATAGATATACACCATGGTCAGATATATTTTTGAATATGTCTCCCAGCTGTAGTCAGATAACTTCCATTCAACTAACGGTGTCAAACTCAAATACAAAAGTGGGCCGAAGCTGAACACTGGGACCAAGTCGCGGGCCAATCTAATGCATTTCAAATATGTGGCGGCAGCATGGGGGGGCATCCTCACAATGTTTACTTCAGGGAACAAAAAGTCTAGAAGCAGCTCTGTGTCAGAGTGCACAAGGTTTGGGGGCACTCCAGGCCCTCTTATAAGAGCTAAAAGTGCATACAATTCACTCTAGCTGCCCTCACTGTTTCTGGTAACCTGACATCAAGATCCTTATTAATAATTGTTATTATTTTATATAGTAATAGCATCTTCTCTGGTGTTGTACAAAGTAAAGAATGTATACAGAGGGGGTAAATGACAAAGTGTGACAGTAACTAATACAATATTATTATTGCAATTCATTTACTGGGTATACACAGGTGTACCTAACAACATGTATCACCTATAACTGTTATTTTTGTTTTTACTTCCTTGGGCAATCAAGGGACACAGAAAGTGAAAAGGAAGAGGAGGACGTGAGTGATCCTGGAGAAGGGACGAGTGGGGGAGGAACCCACCACACAGATCATCGCCTGAAAGGATGCAGAAACGCAAACAAAAATTTGACAAGTTCAAGTCAAAGAAATTGGAGCAGACCAAAGAAAAGGCAGAAAAGCTAAAGAAGGTGATGGATAAGAAGAAGGCAGCTGTGCAGGAAATGGCTAAACAGAAAGCCCCCAAAGTCAAGGCTTTGGGGAAGCAGCTTAGAGAGAAAGCCAAAAAGGAGAACCTGGCAAAAATGAAACAGGCGGCCAGGGAAAAACTCCAGCAGCAGAAAAAGAGCATCCTACAAAAGACTGCAAAGCCACAGAAAAGCCGTCTATCCGGATTCTTTAGCAAGAACAAGTCTGCCCCGTCTGCTCCAGCAAGAGGCTTCTCAGGAAAGAGAAGAGGAAAGTTCTGGTAAAAGCCAGCAACAACAAGAGATCCCCCCAGCAGACCATCTCATGTCCTCACCAACATATATATGTACACTGTCCCTGAGGAACTTTAAATAAAAACCCTCAAATAAATTCCACTTCTGTCATTCTTCTATATTCATTACGTTATTTTTCTTTTATGGTTCTAAATGTAACTTTTCTTTTATATTGCTTCTGCCACCCATATTGAGGACCGGACATGTGTTTGGCCTCAATTCACTAAAAGGGAGCGACTACATCTCCAAGTGGGAGATGTAAAGACATTAAAAACTACATCTCCCAGCATGCACTAGAGGCCGGGGGCACTCATCTCTCCCTGCATGCACTAATGGCTGGAGGCACTTATTATTATTAATGATTTATAAAGCGTGGCGCTGAACAAAGTAGGAAAACAAAAGGGGTACATAATGATACAGTCAATGATAAACATCAAATATGGACACTGGTATAAAATACAGAACTGGTGATTACCATGACAAATGTAACATCATGAATAAAATGTATAACAGAGTGCAAGCTGTGAAATGAATAACAAATTCCAAGACACAAAAGGGGGAGAGAGCCCTGCCCTTGAGAGCTTACAATCTAAAGGAATGGGGAGAAACAAGAGGTTACATTTTTGTTCAGTTTTAATGTCCCAATTTTAAATATCACTGTTTCAGAGATATGTTGAAGTGACTGTAATGTAAAAATGTAACTGTTACCAGTCTTCAACTGACGTGCACTAGCTGCCGGGTACACTCATCTCCCGGCATGCAAGATCGGTTGGGTACACTCATCTCCCGGCTTGCACTAGCGGCCAAGGACACTCATCTCCCGGCATACACTAAAAGCTGGGCACACTCATCTACCCGGCATGCACTAGCGCTCAAGGAACACTTGTCTCTTGGCATGCACTAGCGGCCAGGGACACTCATCTCCCGCCATGCATTAGCGGCTGGGTACATTCATCTCCTGGCATGCACTAGCGGGCCAGGAACACTTGTCTCTCGGCATGCACTAGTGGCCAGGGTCACTCATCTCCCAGCATGCACTGGTGGCCAGGGACACTTATCTTCCGGCATGCACTAGCGAGGTGGATAGCTGTGTTATTTTTTGTTGCTTTTAGCAATGCGATTTGTGGAGTGTTTTGTGTTGGCTGTCCTTATTGGACTGGCCAACGCATTCCCTCTGAAAACACCAGGTAAGCATATGATGGCAGTACATCCTATTTTGTTATTCTTATTTTATTTTTCTACGTTATTTAAAAAAGAAAGCTTTGTATTATTATAGAAGGTAATGTACAATTTTCCAAATGGGGCCTCCATACTAAGGCATTACAGAGAAGCAGGAACCCTAAAGCCAGGCCTGAATACAGCTTCTCAGCACAGTGTAATCTGCAATGTTACTTGTGAGTGCCGCTATAGCCATAATCCCTATTACAGGGTATGGTGGCGCCTGGTGCGCCTAATTTTCCGTGCCGATTTTGCCTGTCTCGCTACAGCCACCCTAAAGGTGTAGATTAATGTACATTTATGGGTATATAAGAGATCACTCACTTTTGTTAAACTGTCCAAATGCGCCATATTTCAGCTTCAGCTGTGGGAGGAGACTCCGGATCACTGGCGCCAGCGGGGAAGATGGAGGAGGAGTATGAGGAGGAAGAGTATGAGGAGCAGCCAGGTAAGGTCCATTCCATGACTCTGTACTGTGGAAGCAATAATGGCCAAATAGCAGGGCCGGGCTGACACAGAGGCGATAGAGGCTCCAGCCTCAGGGCACAGTGTAGGAGGGGGCACACAACTCACTCAGCTATCATTGTGTTTGAAATAGAGAGAAATAAGATACATGGCAGTGACTGCAAGACAGGTAGCTAGAGATTAAGGTGTTAGGGGGGTTGGGGGCCCTTGGTGCCTCTTAGTCTGATAGAAATCAGCGTGTGACGCCTGGGGTGGGAGGGATGGAGGGGGGCACTATGGTGTCTCAGCCTTGGGTGCTGGAGGACCTTGCCCCGGCTCTGCCAAAGTGATCATTTATGATTATGGAAGGCAGCTTTCTTCAAATCATTATCTACCTAGAGCCTGCCAGTTAATGGCCATATAGATACATGTATTGAGGATCTATTATTCATGTACACCTTTATGTGTACCTTGTGCTTCTCCAACTGAAACTAATGATGTCTTCTCTCCCACAGAGATCCCATTAAGGATGCTGCTGGCGCTGACCATCGCTGCTTCTCTCGCCATACTATCGGCGTTAGTAGGATGCAGCTGCTACCTAATCAATAAATTCTAGTAAGTATCACTACCATTATCTATACAATCCATACAAGTGATGAACACTAAACTGACACATGCAGGAGTAAGTAACAGGCCTTCATACCAAGATCTGCCCATTCATGAACTGGCAGGCGTGTTCATCATTTGCCCCCCGAACCACAAAGTGCCATGTATGCCAAACACTAATAGATATACACCATGGTCAGATATATTTTTGAATATGTCTCCCAGCTGTAGTCAGATAACTTCCATTCAACTAACGGTGTCAAACTCAAATACAAAAGTGGGCCGAAGCTGAACACTGGGACCAAGTCGCGGGCCAATCTAATGCATTTCAAATATGTGGCGGCAGCATGGGGGGGCATCCTCACAATGTTTACTTCAGGTAACAAAAAGTCTAGAAGCAGCTCTGTGTCAGAGTGCACAAGGTTTGGGGGCACTCCAGGCCCTCTTATAAGAGCTAAAAGTGCATACAATTCACTCTAGCTGCCCTCACTGTTTCTGGTAACCTGACATCAAGATCCTTATTAATAATTGTTATTATTTTATATAGTAATAGCATCTTCTCTGGTGTTGTACAAAGTAAAGAATGTATACAGAGGGGGTAAATGACAAAGTGTGACAGTAACTAATACAATATTATTATTGCAATTCATTTACTGGGTATTCACAGGTGTACCTAACAACATGTATCACCTATAACTGTTATTTTTGTTTTTACTTCCTTGGGCAATCAAGGGACACAGAAAGTGAAAAGGAAGAGGAGGACGTGAGTGATCCTGGAGAAGGGACGAGTGGGGGAGGAACCCACCACACAGATCATCGCCTGAAAGAAAGGATGCAGAAACGCAAACAAAAATTTGACAAGTTCAAGTCAAAGAAATTGGAGCAGACCAAAGAAAAGGCAGAAAAGCCAAAGAAGGTGATGGATAAGAAGAAGGCAGCTGTGCAGGAAATGGCTAAACAGAAAGCCTCCAAAGTCAAGGCTTTGGGGAAACAACTTAGAGAGAAAGCCAAAAAGGAGAACCTGGCAAAAATGAAACAGGCGGCCAGGGAAAAACTCCAGCAGCAGAAAAAGAGCATCCTACAAAAGACTGCAAAGCCACAGAAAAGCCGTCTATCCGGATTCTTTAGCAAGAACAAGTCTGCCCCGTCTGCTCCAGCAAGAGGCTTCTCAGGAAAGAGAAGAGGAAAGTTCTGGTAAAAGCCAGCAACAACAAGAGATCCCCCCAGCAGACCATCTCATGTCCTCACCAACATATATATGTACACTGTCCCTGAGGAACTTTAAATAAAAACCCTCAAATAAATTCCACTTCTGTCATTCTTCTATATTCATTACGTTATTTTTCTTTTATGGTTCTAAATGTAACTTTTCTTTTATATTGCTTCTGCCACCCATATTGAGGACCGGACATGTGTTTGGCCTCAATTCACTAAAAGGGAGCGACTACATCTCCAAGTGGGAGATGTAAAGACATTAAAAACTACATCTCCCAGCATGCACTAGAGGCCGGGGGCACTCATCTCTCCCTGCATGCACTAATGGCTGGAGGCACTTATTATTATTAATGATTTATAAAGCGTGGCGCTGAACAAAGTAGGAAAACAAAAGGGGTACATAATGATACAGTCAATGATAAACATCAAATATGGACACTGGTATAAAATACAGAACTGGTGATTACCATGACAAATGTAACATCATGAATAAAATGTATAACAGAGTGCAAGCTGTGAAATGAATAACAAATTCCAAGACACAAAAGGGGGAGAGAGCCCTGCCCTTGAGAGCTTACAATCTAAAGGAATGGGGAGAAACAAGAGGTTACATTTTTGTTCAGTTTTAATGTCCCAATTTTAAATATCACTGTTTCAGAGATATGTTGAAGTGACTGTAATGTAAAAATGTAACTGTTACCAGTCTTCAACTGACGTGCACTAGCTGCCGGGTACACTCATCTCCCGGCATGCAAGATCGGTTGGGTACACTCATCTCCCGGCTTGCACTAGCGGCCAAGGACACTCATCTCCCGGCATACACTAAAAGCTGGGCACACTCATCTACCCGGCATGCACTAGCGCTCAAGGAACACTTGTCTCTTGGCATGCACTAGCGGCCAGGGACACTCATCTCCCGCCATGCATTAGCGGCTGGGTACATTCATCTCCTGGCATGCACTAGCGGGCCAGGAACACTTGTCTCTCGGCATGCACTAGTGGCCAGGGTCACTCATCTCCCAGCATGCACTGGTGGCCAGGGACACTTATCTTCCGGCATGCACTAGCGAGGTGGATAGCTGTGTTATTTTTTGTTGCTTTTAGCAATGCGATTTGTGGAGTGTTTTGTGTTGGCTGTCCTTATTGGACTGGCCAACGCATTCCCTCTGAAAACACCAGGTAAGCATATGATGGCAGTACATCCTATTTTGTTATTCTTATTTTATTTTTCTACGTTATTTAAAAAAGAAAGCTTTGTATTATTATAGAAGGTAATGTACAATTTTCCAAATGGGGCCTCCATACTAAGGCATTACAGAGAAGCAGGAACCCTAAAGCCAGGCCTGAATACAGCTTCTCAGCACAGTGTAATCTGCAATGTTACTTGTGAGTGCCGCTATAGCCATAATCCCTATTACAGGGTATGGTGGCGCCTGGTGCGCCTAATTTTCCGTGCCGATTTTGCCTGTCTCGCTACAGCCACCCTAAAGGTGTAGATTAATGTACATTTATGGGTATATAAGAGATCACTCACTTTTGTTAAACTGTCCAAATGCGCCATATTTCAGCTTCAGCTGTGGGAGGAGACTCCGGATCACTGGCGCCAGCGGGGAAGATGGAGGAGGAGTATGAGGAGGAAGAGTATGAGGAGCAGCCAGGTAAGGTCCATTCCATGACTCTGTACTGTGGAAGCAATAATGGCCAAATAGCAGGGCCGGGCTGACACAGAGGCGATAGAGGCTCCAGCCTCAGGGCACAGTGTAGGAGGGGGCACACAACTCACTCAGCTATCATTGTGTTTGAAATAGAGAGAAATAAGATACATGGCAGTGACTGCAAGACAGGTAGCTAGAGATTAAGGTGTTAGGGGGGTTGGGGGCCCTTGGTGCCTCTTAGTCTGATAGAAATCAGCGTGTGACGCCTGGGGTGGGAGGGATGGAGGGGGGCACTATGGTGTCTCAGCCTTGGGTGCTGGAGGACCTTGCCCCGGCTCTGCCAAAGTGATCATTTATGATTATGGAAGGCAGCTTTCTTCAAATCATTATCTACCTAGAGCCTGCCAGTTAATGGCCATATAGATACATGTATTGAGGATCTATTATTCATGTACACCTTTATGTGTACCTTGTGCTTCTCCAACTGAAACTAATGATGTCTTCTCTCCCACAGAGATCCCATTAAGGATGCTGCTGGCGCTGACCATCGCTGCTTCTCTCGCCATACTATCGGCGTTAGTAGGATGCAGCTGCTACCTAATCAATAAATTCTAGTAAGTATCACTACCATTATCTATACAATCCATACAAGTGATGAACACTAAACTGACACATGCAGGAGTAAGTAACAGGCCTTCATACCAAGATCTGCCCATTCATGAACTGGCAGGCGTGTTCATCATTTGCCCCCCGAACCACAAAGTGCCATGTATGCCAAACACTAATAGATATACACCATGGTCAGATATATTTTTGAATATGTCTCCCAGCTGTAGTCAGATAACTTCCATTCAACTAACGGTGTCAAACTCAAATACAAAAGTGGGCCGAAGCTGAACACTGGGACCAAGTCGCGGGCCAATCTAATGCATTTCAAATATGTGGCGGCAGCATGGGGGGGCATCCTCACAATGTTTACTTCAGGTAACAAAAAGTCTAGAAGCAGCTCTGTGTCAGAGTGCACAAGGTTTGGGGGCACTCCAGGCCCTCTTATAAGAGCTAAAAGTGCATACAATTCACTCTAGCTGCCCTCACTGTTTCTGGTAACCTGACATCAAGATCCTTATTAATAATTGTTATTATTTTATATAGTAATAGCATCTTCTCTGGTGTTGTACAAAGTAAAGAATGTATACAGAGGGGGTAAATGACAAAGTGTGACAGTAACTAATACAATATTATTATTGCAATTCATTTACTGGGTATTCACAGGTGTACCTAACAACATGTATCACCTATAACTGTTATTTTTGTTTTTACTTCCTTGGGCAATCAAGGGACACAGAAAGTGAAAAGGAAGAGGAGGACGTGAGTGATCCTGGAGAAGGGACGAGTGGGGGAGGAACCCACCACACAGATCATCGCCTGAAAGAAAGGATGCAGAAACGCAAACAAAAATTTGACAAGTTCAAGTCAAAGAAATTGGAGCAGACCAAAGAAAAGGCAGAAAAGCCAAAGAAGGTGATGGATAAGAAGAAGGCAGCTGTGCAGGAAATGGCTAAACAGAAAGCCTCCAAAGTCAAGGCTTTGGGGAAACAGCTTAGAGAGAAAGCCAAAAAGGAGAACCTGGCAAACATGAAACAGGCGGCCAGGCAAAAACTCCAGCAGCAGAAAAAGAGCATCCTACAAAAGACTGCAAAGCCACATAAAAGCAGGAAGAGGAGGACGTGAGTGATCCTGGAGAAGGGACGAGTGGGGGAGGAACCCACCACACAGATCATCGCCTGAAAGAAAGGATGCAGAAATGCAAACAAAAATTTGACAAGTTCAAGTCAAAGAAATTGGAGCAGACCAAAGAAAAGGCAGAAAAGCCAAAGAAGGTGATGGATAAGAAGAAGGCAGCTGTGCAGGAAATGGCTAAACAGAAAGCCTCCAAAGTCAAGGCTTTGGGGAAACAGCTTAGAGAGAAAGCCAAAAAGGAGAACCTGGCAAAAATGAAACAGGCGGCCATGGAAAAACTCCAGCAGCAGAAAAAGAGCATCCTACAAAAGACTGCAAAGCCACAGAAAAGCCGTCTATCCGGATTCTTTAGCAAGAATAAGTCTGCCCCGTCTGCTCCAGCAAGAGGCTTCTCTGGAAAGAGAAGAGGAAAGTTCTGGTAAAAGCCAGCAACAACAAGAGATCCCCCCAGCAGACCATCTCATGTCCTCACCAACATATATATGTACACTGTCCCTGAGGAACTTTAAATAAAAACCCTCAAAAAAATTCCACTTCTGTCATTCTTCTATATTCATTACGTTATTTTTCTTTTATGGTTCTAAATGTAACTTTTCTTTTATATTGCTTCTGCCACCCATATTGAGGACCGGACATGTGTTTGGCCTCAATTCACTAAAAGGGAGCGACTACATCTCCAAGTGGGAAATGTAAAGACATTAAAAACTACATCTCCCAGCATGCACTAGAGGCGGGGGGCACTCATCTCTCCCTGCATGCACTAATGGCTGGGGGCACTTATTATTATTAATGATTTATAAAGCGTGGCGCTGTACAAAGTAGGAAAACAAAAGGGGTACATAATGATACAGTCAATGATAAACATCAAATATGGACACTGGTATAAAATACAGAACTGGTGATTACCATGACAAATGTAACATCATGAATAAAATGTATAACAGAGTGCAAGCTGTGAAATGAATAACAAATTCCAAGACACAAAAGGGTGAGAGAGCCCTGCCCTTGTGAGCTTACAATCTAAAGGAATGGGGAGAAACAAGAGGTTACATTTTTGTTCAGTTTTAATGTCCCAATTTTAAATATCACTGTTTCAGAGATATGTTGAAGTGACTGTAATGTAAAAATGTAACTGTTACCAGTCTTCAACTGACGTGCACTAGCTGCCGGGTACACTCATCTCCCGGCATGCAAGATCGGTTGGGTACACTCATCTCCCGGCTTGCACTAGCGGCCAAGGACACTCATCTCCCGGCATACACTAAAAGCTGGGCACACTCATCTACCCGGCATGCACTAGCGCTCAAGGAACACTTGTCTCTTGGCATGCACTAGCGGCCAGGGACACTCATCTCCCGCCATGCATTAGCGGCTGGGTACATTCATCTCCTGGCATGCACTAGCGGGCCAGGAACACTTGTCTCTCGGCATGCACTAGTGGCCAGGGTCACTCATCTCCCAGCATGCACTGGTGGCCAGGGACACTTATCTTCTGGCATGCACTAGCGAGGTGGATAGCTGTGTTATTTTTTGTTGCTTTTAGCAATGCGATTTGTGGAGTGTTTTGTGTTGGCTGTCCTTATTGGACTGGCCAACGCGTTCCCTCTGAAAACACCAGGTAAGCATATGATGGCAGTACATCCTATTTTGTTATTCTTATTTTATTTTTCTACGTTATTTAAAAAAGAAAGCTTTGTATTATTATAGAAGGTAATGTACAATTTTCCAAATGGGGCCTCCATACTAAGGCATTACAGAGAAGCAGGAACCCTAAAGCCAGGCCTGAATACAGCTTCTCAGCACAGTGTAATCTGCAATGTTACTTGTGAGTGCCGCTATAGGCATAATCCCTATTACAGGGTATGGTGGCGCCTGGTGCGCCTAATTTTCCGTGCCGATTTTGCCTGTCTCGCTACAGCCACCCTAAAGGTGTAGATTAATGTACATTTATGGGTATATAAGAGATCACTCACTTTTGTTAAACTGTCCAAATGCGCCATATTTCAGCTTCAGCTGTGGGAGGAGACTCCGGATCACTGGCGCCAGCGGGGAAGATGGAGGAGGAGTATGAGGAGGAAGAGTATGAGGAGCAGCCAGGTAAGGTCCATTCCATGACTCTGTACTGTGGAAGCAATAATGGCCAAATAGCAGGGCCGGGCTGACACAGAGGCGATAGAGGCTCCAGCCTCAGGGCACAGTGTAGGAGGGGGCACACAACTCACTCAGCTATCATTGTGTTTGAAATAGAGAGAAATAAGATACATGGCAGTGACTGCAAGACAGGTAGCTAGAGATTAAGGTGTTAGGGGGGTTGGGGGCCCTTGGTGCCTCTTAGTCTGATAGAAATCAGCGTGTGACGCCTGGGGTGGGAGGGATGGAGGGGGGCACTATGGTGTCTCAGCCTTGGGTGCTGGAGGACCTTGCCCCGGCTCTGCCAAAGTGATCATTTATGATTATGGAAGGCAGCTTTCTTCAAATCATTATCTACCTAGAGCCTGCCAGTTAATGGCCATATAGATACATGTATTGAGGATCTATTATTCATGTACACCTTTATGTGTACCTTGTGCTTCTCCAACTGAAACTAATGATGTCTTCTCTCCCACAGAGATCCCATTAAGGATGCTGCTGGCGCTGACCATCGCTGCTTCTCTCGCCATACTATCGGCGTTAGTAGGATGCAGCTGCTACCTAATCAATAAATTCTAGTAAGTATCACTACCATTATCTATACAATCCATACAAGTGATGAACACTAAACTGACACATGCAGGAGTAAGTAACAGGCCTTCATACCAAGATCTGCCCATTCATGAACTGGCAGGCGTGTTCATCATTTGCCCCCCGAACCACAAAGTGCCATGTATGCCAAACACTAATAGATATACACCATGGTCAGATATATTTTTGAATATGTCTCCCAGCTGTAGTCAGATAACTTCCATTCAACTAACGGTGTCAAACTCAAATACAAAAGTGGGCCGAAGCTGAACACTGGGACCAAGTCGCGGGCCAATCTAATGCATTTCAAATATGTGGCGGCAGCATGGGGGGGCATCCTCACAATGTTTACTTCAGGTAACAAAAAGTCTAGAAGCAGCTCTGTGTCAGAGTGCACAAGGTTTGGGGGCACTCCAGGCCCTCTTATAAGAGCTAAAAGTGCATACAATTCACTCTAGCTGCCCTCACTGTTTCTGGTAACCTGACATCAAGATCCTTATTAATAATTGTTATTATTTTATATAGTAATAGCATCTTCTCTGGTGTTGTACAAAGTAAAGAATGTATACAGAGGGGGTAAATGACAAAGTGTGACAGTAACTAATACAATATTATTATTGCAATTCATTTACTGGGTATTCACAGGTGTACCTAACAACATGTATCACCTATAACTGTTATTTTTGTTTTTACTTCCTTGGGCAATCAAGGGACACAGAAAGTGAAAAGGAAGAGGAGGACGTGAGTGATCCTGGAGAAGGGACGAGTGGGGGAGGAACCCACCACACAGATCATCGCCTGAAAGAAAGGATGCAGAAACGCAAACAAAAATTTGACAAGTTCAAGTCAAAGAAATTGGAGCAGACCAAAGAAAAGGCAGAAAAGCCAAAGAAGGTGATGGATAAGAAGAAGGCAGCTGTGCAGGAAATGGCTAAACAGAAAGCCTCCAAAGTCAAGGCTTTGGGGAAACAGCTTAGAGAGAAAGCCAAAAAGGAGAACCTGGCAAACATGAAACAGGCGGCCAGGCAAAAACTCCAGCAGCAGAAAAAGAGCATCCTACAAAAGACTGCAAAGCCACATAAAAGCAGGAAGAGGAGGACGTGAGTGATCCTGGAGAAGGGACGAGTGGGGGAGGAACCCACCACACAGATCATCGCCTGAAAGAAAGGATGCAGAAATGCAAACAAAAATTTGACAAGTTCAAGTCAAAGAAATTGGAGCAGACCAAAGAAAAGGCAGAAAAGCCAAAGAAGGTGATGGATAAGAAGAAGGCAGCTGTGCAGGAAATGGCTAAACAGAAAGCCTCCAAAGTCAAGGCTTTGGGGAAACAGCTTAGAGAGAAAGCCAAAAAGGAGAACCTGGCAAAAATGAAACAGGCGGCCATGGAAAAACTCCAGCAGCAGAAAAAGAGCATCCTACAAAAGACTGCAAAGCCACAGAAAAGCCGTCTATCCGGATTCTTTAGCAAGAATAAGTCTGCCCCGTCTGCTCCAGCAAGAGGCTTCTCTGGAAAGAGAAGAGGAAAGTTCTGGTAAAAGCCAGCAACAACAAGAGATCCCCCCAGCAGACCATCTCATGTCCTCACCAACATATATATGTACACTGTCCCTGAGGAACTTTAAATAAAAACCCTCAAAAAAATTCCACTTCTGTCATTCTTCTATATTCATTACGTTATTTTTCTTTTATGGTTCTAAATGTAACTTTTCTTTTATATTGCTTCTGCCACCCATATTGAGGACCGGACATGTGTTTGGCCTCAATTCACTAAAAGGGAGCGACTACATCTCCAAGTGGGAAATGTAAAGACATTAAAAACTACATCTCCCAGCATGCACTAGAGGCGGGGGGCACTCATCTCTCCCTGCATGCACTAATGGCTGGGGGCACTTATTATTATTAATGATTTATAAAGCGTGGCGCTGTACAAAGTAGGAAAACAAAAGGGGTACATAATGATACAGTCAATGATAAACATCAAATATGGACACTGGTATAAAATACAGAACTGGTGATTACCATGACAAATGTAACATCATGAATAAAATGTATAACAGAGTGCAAGCTGTGAAATGAATAACAAATTCCAAGACACAAAAGGGTGAGAGAGCCCTGCCCTTGTGAGCTTACAATCTAAAGGAATGGGGAGAAACAAGAGGTTACATTTTTGTTCAGTTTTAATGTCCCAATTTTAAATATCACTGTTTCAGAGATATGTTGAAGTGACTGTAATGTAAAAATGTAACTGTTACCAGTCTTCAACTGACGTGCACTAGCTGCCGGGTACACTCATCTCCCGGCATGCAAGATCGGTTGGGTACACTCATCTCCCGGCTTGCACTAGCGGCCAAGGACACTCATCTCCCGGCATACACTAAAAGCTGGGCACACTCATCTACCCGGCATGCACTAGCGCTCAAGGAACACTTGTCTCTTGGCATGCACTAGCGGCCAGGGACACTCATCTCCCGCCATGCATTAGCGGCTGGGTACATTCATCTCCTGGCATGCACTAGCGGGCCAGGAACACTTGTCTCTCGGCATGCACTAGTGGCCAGGGTCACTCATCTCCCAGCATGCACTGGTGGCCAGGGACACTTATCTTCTGGCATGCACTAGCGAGGTGGATAGCTGTGTTATTTTTTGTTGCTTTTAGCAATGCGATTTGTGGAGTGTTTTGTGTTGGCTGTCCTTATTGGACTGGCCAACGCGTTCCCTCTGAAAACACCAGGTAAGCATATGATGGCAGTACATCCTATTTTGTTATTCTTATTTTATTTTTCTACGTTATTTAAAAAAGAAAGCTTTGTATTATTATAGAAGGTAATGTACAATTTTCCAAATGGGGCCTCCATACTAAGGCATTACAGAGAAGCAGGAACCCTAAAGCCAGGCCTGAATACAGCTTCTCAGCACAGTGTAATCTGCAATGTTACTTGTGAGTGCCGCTATAGGCATAATCCCTATTACAGGGTATGGTGGCGCCTGGTGCGCCTAATTTTCCGTGCCGATTTTGCCTGTCTCGCTACAGCCACCCTAAAGGTGTAGATTAATGTACATTTATGGGTATATAAGAGATCACTCACTTTTGTTAAACTGTCCAAATGCGCCATATTTCTGTTTCAATATTTTTATTGAAGTTTTCAGAGAGAATTTTAACAAACAAGATTGCAATATTCCTGCAATTCATCAAGCAGAGAGACACAGTGACATTTTACTAAGTACCATGAATGATTACAGAAAAGGTTCAAGTAGTCTTGCCTTAGGCATCATATTCAATATTATGTTATATTAACAGGCGAACCTAGATTAAGGCGTCATTGTTATCTCCGGATTCCTAATAGCTTCTGTTGGGCTATAGACTTAACTTATACCTATGAAAGAGCAGGATTAGCCCATATATGTAAGGGTTCAAAGGGAATAGAAAGGAAAAAGAAGAAAAGGGAAGAGGAAAGAAGACGAGAGAAGGGTCCGGTCGTCCACTGAAGTCCACTATCACTTCTCAATAGATAGCAGTCAGGGTAGGCCAATATACAACCTCCAGGGATCCCATATTTTAGAAAACAATTCTGTCTTGTCTTCAAGCTGGCTGGCCATCTGTTCTTGGATCAAGAAGGCCGTTACTCTACTCTTGACTTCCTCAAATGACACAAATTGAGTCTTCCATGCCTTAGCGATGGTCTGGGTAGCTGCGACAAATATAAAATGAGCTAGAGCATTCTGGGTTCTAGTAAGGGAGTCAATTTTATGGTGTAGTAGAGCTGGCCAGGGGTCTCTGGAGATTGTTTTGCCAAATAACGTGGATAGAAGTCTAAAGATTCTGCCCCAGAATCTGGATAACATGGAGCATGACCAGAAGGTGTGTAGCATGTCCCCCTTTGACCCACAACCCCGGAAGCATTTATCTGAGTCTGGGGTGGTCAGATACGATAACCTGGCTGGTACCCAGTACCATCGGAATAAGACTTTATATGCTGATTCAACCATCATCAAATTAAGGGAGAGCTTAGGGACTATGCCCCACACCTTTCCCCATTCCTCTATAGTTTTATTGTTTTTCAAGTCAGACTCCCACTTTATTACATAGTTGTGACGAAATGATGGAGATGGGTTGTTAAGTAAGGCATATAATTCTGATATTATCCCTTTTGAAAAGGGGTTATTGGCACAGAGACGTTCAAAATTCGTGAGAGATAGTGGAAATTGTGTTTGGGTTGGTAGGAAAGATTGCAACCAATGTTTTAATTGTGTGTATCGGAACCATTCCCCTGAAGGAATTTGGTGTTTTGTTTGGAGATCCTCCCACCTTAAGATCCCTGATCTCCCTATCAAAGATTGTACTTGTTCTAGGCCCTTGTCTCTCCACCATTTGAAGCTAAGTGGATTATCATATCCTGGGGGAAATTTAGGGTTATTGATAAATGATAGAAGCGGTAATGTTGGGGACATCAGCTTTCGCGAGTATCGTATCGAGTCCCATATAGTCAGAAGGTGTTGTAATATTTTGCTCAGGTTGTGTGGGCGGAGGGGCTTGTGTAACCACATAGAGGTTTGGACTGATTGGGGAGCTGAGGCTAGTATATCAAAAACAATCCATGTTGGCATCCGTGGGCCTTTATAAAGATCAATCAAATGTGCCAATTGGGCAGCTTGATAGTAATTGCTTAGGTTGGGAACTCCCAGTCCCCCGTCTCGCTTATGTATATATAAAGTTGATCTAGAGATTCGTGAGCGGGTTCCTGCCCAGATAAAATTATATAATTTTCCTTGAAGCATTCGGAGAAAGTGAGGGGGGACTCGTACTGGTAGCATCCGAAAATAATAAAGAACCTTTGGTAACCAAGTCATTTTTATAGAGTTTATCCGGCCCAGCCAGGAAATATTGTAGGTGGACCATTGTTGTAGCAATTGAGTTAAGGTCTTAGCCAGGAGGTAATAATTGTTTTGGAACAAAGTCAGATAAGAAGAAGTCAGTTTTATTCCTAGATATTCTAAGGTAGAAGCTTGCCATGCAAAGGGAAAGTTGGATTTAAGAAACTGACATGATTGAGGAGAAAGAGTTATGTTTAAAGCCTTGGATTTTCCAACATTTATTTGCAGACCGGAGATTTTAGAAAAATCTTCCAGTAATGTAAGAAGCTCAGGAATAGAGGTTTCTGGTTGGGCTAAAAATAATAGTAAATCGTCTGCGAATAAGTTTAGTTTATGTTGTATTCCGGCACACTCAAGGCCCGATATCAAGGGATTTTGTCTAATTGCTTGAGCTAGAGGCTCTATCGCTAAAACAAACAAAATGGGCGATAGGGGGCACCCTTGACGAGTCCCCCGGCCTATTTCAAATATCGGGGAGGAATAGCCAGAGTAGTGTATACCAGCCGTAGGTCTGGAGTACAGGACCTTGACCCATTCTGTGAAAGAAGATCCAAGGCCCCATTTTGTAAGGGTTTTGAATAGGTAGTTCCAGGATACTGTGTCAAAAGCCTTATAAATATCTAAGGAAAGACACAGTCCTGGAACTTTCCTGTCTTTGAACGATTCAATAACTTGGATTGCCCTAAATATAGCGTCTGAGGCCTGGCGGCCCGGTACGAAGCCGACCTGATCTTTGTATACCAAATCAGCTAAAAAGGAATTGATCCTAGTGGCTAAGACCTTGCCTAATAACTTGTTATCTATATTTAACAATGAAATGGGTCTGAACTGGGTCAGGTCTAGAGGTTCTTGATCTGATTTTGGAAGCATTGTGATGTCAGCTTGAAGAGAGCTAGAATGTGGAAGGGAGCCTGTTTTGTATTTATTAAAAAGAGATACCAGAAGAGGGGTTAGAATAGCTGAGAATTTTTTATAAAATAGACCAGAGAAACCGTCTGGGCCTGGTGTTTTAGAAATGCGTAGTGATTTGATAGCTTCCTGAACCTCCTCGGAGGTAATATCTCTGTTTAATAAATCTGTCCAGTCTGTTGAGATATTTGGTAGATGCACAGTCTCTAAAAAATTATCAATATCTAAGTTATTAGAGAGAGGCTGTTGTGTATATAGTTTGCTTAGAAAATCATAGAAACTAGAAGTGATCTTGTGGGGGTCTGAGGTGATGCGGCCCTGTGCAGTTCTGACAGACAAAGTTGGGGGCTTATATATCCTGTGCTTTAGTTTATTGGCTAGCATTGTGTGGGGTTTATTACCCCATCTATAGTACTTATTTCGCTGCCATCTTAGGTGTTTTTCAGCCATATTAGATAGTTTTAAATCTAGTTGTGTTCGTAGAAGATCTCTGGCTTGTTTTGAGCTAGTGGTGGGGGAGGCCTTCCACATTGATTCAGCTACATCTAGCTTGTGGGTCAGATCCAGAATTTCCTCTTGGCGCTGTTTCTTTTTAAAGGAGGCTAAACCAATAAGGCGACCTCTAACAGTCACTTTGAGAGCTTCCCATAAAGTGATAGGAGATTGTACTGATTCACTGTTGTCGTCTATGTACTCCAACAAGAAGGAACGAATCCTTTCCAGGGAGCCTTCGTCAGAGAGCAGTGAGTCATTCATTCTCCATCGGAAACTAGTCTTGCGAGGGACTAGAGAGGAGAGTTGGATCAATAAAGGGCTGTGGTCTGACCATGACACGGCTAGTATTTTAGCTTTAATTACGTTTGGTAGAGTCGTTTGGTGTAGGAAGAAATGATCGATCCTGCAGAAACTTTGATGGGGATTAGAATAGAATGTATAGTCCTTTGTTGTCGGATTCAATTCTCTCCAAACATCAAACAGACCTCGAGAGTGGAATAGGGTATTGATTGCGTTTGGGCGGGGAACTCCTGGAGACTGGGGGGAGGTACTATGGGAAGATGCTTTAGATCTATCTAGCATTTCATTTAATACCGAGTTTGTATCCCCGCATAGAATTAATGTACCTTCGCAGTGGTTTTGTATGACTTGTAGTAAATGTGATAAGAATCGCTCCTGGAAACTGTTAGGGGCATAGTATGACACAAGAGTGACCCGTGTGTCGTGTAGGTCTCCCACTAGTAACATATATCTGCCAGTTGGGTCGGATATTTGAAAAGTGCATTTAAACGATAGGCCCCGTCGGATGGCGATTGTGACCCCCCTCACTTTCTCCCGTGCTCTGGAATGGAAAACTAAAGGAAAATGGTAGCTAAGGTAAGAGGGGCATGATGAAACTGAAAATCTTGTTTCCTGGAGACACACTATGTCTGCTTTACAAGATTTATAAAAATGGAAGGCTTTTGTTCTTTTCTGGGGGGAGTTGAAACCTTGAACATTATGAGAGATCACAGAAAGGTCAGCAGAATCTATCATGGCCATCTTACCTCAGGTAGTATCTGGTTATATACTGAATTGAGATCTGTAGTCGTGACCTGGGCTGCTACTCCGACCTCAGTGGGCTCGCCGGAACTCGGAAGGGAAGACAGAAATAAGAAGAGGGGGGAAAAAAGGGAAAAAAGTAAAAGGGTTAGAAGGGTGCATCCCCCTGGAAGAAGGCTAACCGGGGAGATGCAAACACGTACTTTAGAATGGCTACCTCTGTGTCGGACTGACACATAAGGGCCAGAGAACCTACCTGGCTTTGCCGCTTGCAAAGCCATCCAAAAGGTAGAAGGGGAACTAATGGTCCCCTCCGCTCGCACAGCATTCTTAAAGGAACAGTATAGTCAAATTCCGTAACAAACGAGAAAGTATTTCAGTTCTGTCTGCTCAGTCCAATAATATGAAACCTAAGCCCGTTAGGGATTATTATGGGCTGTTTAGGTTACATAAAGGATAGGGTAGCAAGTGCTGTGTGCCAGGTCCCCTCCAGTGGCTCCATCTAATTGTGGAGCAACGGGAATGGACCCTGAACACACACCCCGCCCAAAGAAGGTAACAATTAACTGATCATCTTAAGACAACTATCAATACAAAAAGCATAAAACCTTAAGGGTTAACCTCTAATAAACATATTAAAGTAGCTATAACCGGTATAGGGCTCAGGTGATAGTTATTCAGAAACTGAAGGGCAAAAATGAATTAAACACATCATGCTAGAATGCTAGTCTCTCCTGTGTTGAAGGACTGGAGAGGCTCAAAGGGCCTAGGGTAACCAGTGTCTGGCGATCACCAAAAAGAGGGATAAGATATGGTTCATCCGGGGTCTGAGAGTCTAGAGGGTGATTCGGAATTGTTGCGGCGCCTTGAGGTTGTGCGCTTGGATTTCACTGTTTCCCAAAGAGGGGTAGATCGGGCAGACTGCTGACTGTGGGTGGGTGAGCCTGCTGGGAGACTTAGATTCAGTTTCTCAAATTTCCGCTGTGCCTCCTCCAGAGTAGAGACTGTAATCTGTTTGTCCTGGTATGTGAAAAGCAGCTTAAAGGGGAATCCCCATCTATATTTTATTTTATGGGCAATCAGGATCTGTAAAAAAGGTTTCATGGCTCGCCTACGTTGGACCGTGGCAGGAGCTAGATCTGAAAACAGTTGATATGTATAGCTTTGGAACACAAGATCTCCTTTGTCCCTTGCTGCTTTCAATAGAGCCTCTTTCGTATTGTAGAACGTTGGTTTAACGATTATGTCTCTAGGGGGGCCGTTTGTTTTCAGGGGTGTAAGGGCCCTGTGGATCCTATCAAATTCCAGTCTGTCAATAGGAATTGTAGGGTCCAGTTCCTGAAATAAAGCTGTGATTGTGGAAGTAAGGTCAGTGACAGTCTCTGGGATCCCTCTGATTCTTAAGTTCACCCTTCGGGCCCTGTTCTCAAAGTCCTCCAGCTTCAGCTGAGAGAACTGAGTATCCGCTTGGACAGTCTCCATCTCCCCTTCATGGGCAGCTAGCACTACCTCAGCCTTATCCATGCGTTGTTCAAGGGTATTTGTACGCACCCCCAGGTCTCTAATCTCCTGCTTTAGCTGGGATGTTATCTTTTTGGTAGTTTCATCCAGCTTGCGTTGCAATATTAGTTCAAATTGTTCCAGGAGCTTTTTATCTCTATTAGAAGGATCCCCAGTACCTTTTGTGGCTTGGGCTTGTCTTTCCGATCTCCTGGTCTGTTGGGAGCTGGCTGACAGGCTGCTATCGTCGGAGGCCTGAGCGGGAGAGCTGCTGCGTTGCTGTCCGGGCGCCATCTTTGGCTTGCTGGGCTTGGGAGAGGCGCGCTGTGTGGAGGCGAATTTGCGGGGTTTATGTGAGCGCCGTCCTCCCATTCGGGTCCCGATGTTGCCTGCGTGTCCCCAGGAGTCTCAGCCTGTGTTTGTATCTCGCTATGTTGCGGTAGATACAGGCTTGTGCGAGCGGTGGGTGCGGAGCAGGGCTTCTAAGCCGCCATCTTCTTCGGCCGCTGGCCACGCCCCCTCAAAAATAATAAAATGCGCCATATTTCAGCTTCAGCTGTGGGAGGAGACTCCGGATCACTGGCGCCAGCGGGGAAGATGGAGGAGGAGTATGAGGAGGAAGAGTATGAGGAGCAGCCAGGTAAGGTCCATTCCATGACTCTGTACTGTGGAAGCAATAATGGCCAAATAGCAGGGCCGGGCTGACACAGAGGCGATAGAGGCTCCAGCCTCAGGGCACAGTGTAGGAGGGGGCACACAACTCACTCAGCTATCATTGTGTTTGAAATAGAGAGAAATAAGATACATGGCAGTGACTGCAAGCCAGGTAGCTAAAGATTAAGGTGTTAGGGGGGTTGGGGGCCCTTGGTGCCTCTTAGTCTGATAGAAATCAGCGTGTGACGCCTGGGGTGGGAGGGATGGAGGGGGGCACTATGGTGTCTCAGCCTTGGGTGCTGGAGGACCTTGCCCCGGCTCTGCCAAAGTGATCATTTATGATTATGGAAGGCAGCTTTCTTCAAATCATTATCTACCTAGAGGCTGCCAGTTAATGGCCATATAGATACATGTATTGAGGATCTATTATTCATGTACATCTTTATGTGTACCTTGTGCTTCTCCAACTGAAACTAATGATGTCTTCTCTCCCACAGAGATCCCATTAAGGATGCTGCTGGCGCTGACCATCGCTGCTTCTCTCGCCATACTATCGGCGTTAGTAGGATGCAGCTGCTACCTAATCAATAAATTCTAGTAAGTATCACTACCATTATCTATACAATCCATACAAGTGATGAACACTAAACTGACACATGCAGGAGTAAGTAACAGGCCTTCATACCAAGATCTGCCCATTCATGAACTGGCAGGCGTGTTCATCATTTGCCCCCCGAACCACAAAGTGCCATGTATGCCAAACACTAATAGATATACACCATGGTCAGATATATTTTTGAATATGTCTCCCAGCTGTAGTCAGATAACTTCCATTCAACTAACGGTGTCAAACTCAAATACAAAAGTGGGCCGAAGCTGAACACTGGGACCAAGTCGCGGGCCAATCTAATGCATTTCAAATATGTGGCGGCAGCATGGGGGGGCATCCTCACAATGTTTACTTCAGGTAACAAAAAGTCTAGAAGCAGCTCTGTGTCAGAGTGCACAAGGTTTGGGGGCACTCCAGGCCCTCTTATAAGAGCTAAAAGTGCATACAATTCACTCTAGCTGCCCTCACTGTTTCTGGTAACCTGACATCAAGATCCTTATTAATAATTGTTATTATTTTATATAGTAATAGCATCTTCTCTGGTGTTGTACAAAGTAAAGAATGTATACAGAGGGGGTAAATGACAAAGTGTGACAGTAACTAATACAATATTATTATTGCAATTCATTTACTGGGTATACACAGGTGTACCTAGTAACATGTATCACCTATAACTGTTATTTTTGTTTTTACTTCCTTGGGCAATCAAGGGACACAGAAAGGAAGAGGAGGACGTGAGTGATCCTGGAGAAGGGACGAGTGGGGGAGGAACCCACCACACAGATCATCGCCTGAAAGAAAGGATGCAGAAACGCAAACAAAAATTTGACAAGTTCAAGTCAAAGAAATTGGAGCAGACCAAAGAAAAGGCAGAAAAGCCAAAGAAGGTGATGGATAAGAAGAAGGCAGCTGTGCAGGAAATGGCTAAACAGAAAGCCTCCAAAGTCAAGGCTTTGGGGAAACAGCTTAGAGAGAAAGCCAAAAAGGAGAACCTGGCAAAAATGAAACAGGCGGCCATGGAAAAACTCCAGCAGCAGAAAAAGAGCATCCTACAAAAGACTGCAAAGCCACAGAAAAGCCGTCTATCCGGATTCTTTAGCAAGAATAAGTCTGCCCCGTCTGCTCCAGCAAGAGGCTTCTCTGGAAAGAGAAGAGGAAAGTTCTGGTAAAAGCCAGCAACAACAAGAGATCCCCCCAGCAGACCATCTCATGTCCTCACCAACATATATATGTACACTGTCCCTGAGGAACGTTAAATAAAAACCCTCAAAAAAATTCCACTTCTGTCATTCTTCTATATTCATTACGTTATTTTTCTTTTATGGTTCTAAATGTAACTTTTCTTTTATATTGCTTCTGCCACCCATATTGAGGACCGGACATGTGTTTGGCCTCAATTCACTAAAAGGGAGCGACTACATCTCCAAGTGGGAGATGTAAAGACATTAAAAACTACATCTCCCAGCATGCACTAGAGGCGGGGGGCACTCATCTCTCCCTGCATGCACTAATGGCTGGGGGCACTTATTATTATTAATGATTTATAAAGCGTGGCGCTGTACAAAGTAGGAAAACAAAAGGGGTACATAATGATAGTCAATGATAAACATCAAATATGGACACTGGTATAAAATACAGAACTGGTGATTACCATGACAAATGTAACATCATGAATAAAATGTATAACAGAGTGCAAGCTGTGAAATGAATAACAAATTCCAAGACACAAAAGGGTGAGAGAGCCCTGCCCTTGTGAGCTTACAATCTAAAGGAATGGGGAGAAACAAGAGGTTACATTTTTGTTCAGTTTTAATGTCCCAATTTTAAATATCACTGTTTCAGAGATATGTTGAAGTGACTGTAATGTAAAAATGTAACTGTTACCAGTCTTCAACTGACGTGCACTAGCTGCCGGGTACACTCATCTCCCGGCATGCAAGATCGGTTGGGTACACTCATCTCCCGGCTTGCACTAGCGGCCAAGGACACTCATCTCCCGGCATACACTAAAAGCTGGGCACACTTATCTACCCGGCATGCACTAGCGCTCAAGGAACACTTGTCTCTTGGCATGCACTAGCGGCCAGGGACACTCATCTCCCGCCATGCATTAGCGGCTGGGTACATTCATCTCCTGGCATGCACTAGCGGGCCAGGAACACTTGTCTCTCGGCATGCACTAGTGGCCAGGGTCACTCATCTCCCAGCATGCACTGGTGGCCAGGGACACTTATCTTCCGGCATGCACTAGCGAGGTGGATAGCTGTGTTATTTTTTGTTGCTTTTAGCAATGCGATTTGTGGAGTGTTTTGTGTTGGCTGTCCTTATTGGACTGGCCAACGCGTTCCCTCTGAAAACACCAGGTAAGCATATGATGGCAGTACATCCTATTTTGTTATTCTTATTTTATTTTTCTACGTTATTTAAAAAAGAAAGCTTTGTATTATTATAGAAGGTAATGTACAATTTTCCAAATGGGGCCTCCATACTAAGGCATTACAGAGAAGCAGGAACCCTAAAGCCAGGCCTGAATACAGCTTCTCAGCACAGTGTAATCTGCAATGTTACTTGTGAGTGCCGCTATAGCCATAATCCCTATTACAGGGTATGGTGGCGCCTGGTGCGCCTAATTTTCCGTGCCGATTTTGCCTGTCTCGCTACAGCCACCCTAAAGGTGTAGATTAATGTACATTTATGGGTATATAAGAGATCACTCACTTTTGTTAAACTGTCCAAATGCGCCATATTTCAGCTTCAGCTGTGGGAGGAGACTCCGGATCACTGGCGCCAGCGGGGAAGATGGAGGAGGAGTATGAGGAGGAAGAGTATGAGGAGCAGCCAGGTAAGGTCCATTCCATGACTCTGTACTGTGGAAGCAATAATGGCCAAATAGCAGGGCCGGGCTGACACAGAGGCGATAGAGGCTCCAGCCTCAGGGCACAGTGTAGGAGGGGGCACACAACTCACTCAACTATCATTGTGTTTGAAATAGAGAGAAATAAGATACATGGCAGTGACTGCAAGCCAGGTAGCTAAAGATTAAGGTGTTAGGGGGGTTGGGGGCCCTTGGTGCCTCTTAGTCTGATAGAAATCAGCGTGTGACGCCTGGGGTGGGAGGGATGGAGGGGGGCACTATGGTGTCTCAGCCTTGGGTGCTGGAGGACCTTGCCCCGGCTCTGCCAAAGTGATCATTTATGATTATGGAAGGCAGCTTTCTTCAAATCATTATCTACCTAGAGGCTGCCAGTTAATGGCCATATAGATACATGTATTGAGGATCTATTATCCATGTACATCTTTATGTGTACCTTGTGCTTCTCCAACTGAAACTAATGATGTCTTCTCTCCCACAGAGATCCCATTAAGGATGCTGCTGGCGCTGACCATCGCTGCTTCTCTCGCCATACTATCGGCGTTAGTAGGATGCAGCTGCTACCTAATCAATAAATTCTAGTAAGTATCACTACCATTATCTATACAATCCATACAAGTGATGAACACTAAACTGACACATGCAGGAGTAAGTAACAGGCCTTCATACCAAGATCTGCCCATTCATGAACTGGCAGGCGTGTTCATCATTTGCCCCCCGAACCACAAAGTGCCATGTATGCCAAACACTAATAGATATACACCATGGTCAGATATATTTTTGAATATGTCTCCCAGCTGTAGTCAGATAACTTCCATTCAACTAACGGTGTCAAACTCAAATACAAAAGTGGGCCGAAGCTGAACACTGGGACCAAGTCGCGGGCCAATCTAATGCATTTCAAATATGTGGCGGCAGCATGGGGGGGCATCCTCACAATGTTTACTTCAGGTAACAAAAAGTCTAGAAGCAGCTCTGTGTCAGAGTGCACAAGGTTTGGGGGCACTCCAGGCCCTCTTATAAGAGCTAAAAGTGCATACAATTCACTCTAGCTGCCCTCACTGTTTCTGGTAACCTGACATCAAGATCCTTATTAATAATTGTTATTATTTTATATAGTAATAGCATCTTCTCTGGTGTTGTACAAAGTAAAGAATGTATACAGAGGGGGTAAATGACAAAGTGTGACAGTAACTAATACAATATTATTATTGCAATTCATTTACTGGGTATACACAGGTGTACCTAACAACATGTATCACCTATAACTGTTATTTTTGTTTTTACTTCCTTGGGCAATCAAGGGACACAGAAAGGAAGAGGAGGACGTGAGTGATCCTGGAGAAGGGACGAGTGGGGGAGGAACCCACCACACAGATCATCGCCTGAAAGAAAGGATGCAGAAACGCAAACAAAAATTTGACAAGTTCAAGTCAAAGAAATTGGAGCAGACCAAAGAAAAGGCAGAAAAGCCAAAGAAGGTGATGGATAAGAAGAAGGCAGCTGTGCAGGAAATGGCTAAACAGAAAGCCTCCAAAGTCAAGGCTTTGGGGAAACAGCTTAGAGAGAAAGCCAAAAAGGAGAACCTGGCAAAAATGAAACAGGCGGCCAGGCAAAAACTCCAGCAGCAGAAAAAGAGCATCCTACAAAAGACTGCAAAGCCACAGAAAAGCCGTCTATCCGGATTCTTTAGCAAGAATAAGTCTGCCCCGTCTGCTCCAGCAAGAGGCTTCTCTGGAAAGAGAAGAGGAAAGTTCTGGTAAAAGCCAGCAACAACAAGAGATCCCCCCAGCAGACCATCTCATGTCCTCACCAACATATATATGTACACTGTCCCTGAGGAACGTTAAATAAAAACCCTCAAAAAAATTCCACTTCTGTCATTCTTCTATATTCATTACGTTATTTTTCTTTTATGGTTCTAAATGTAACTTTTCTTTTATATTGCTTCTGCCACCCATATTGAGGACCGGACATGTGTTTGGCCTCAATTCACTAAAAGGGAGCGACTACATCTCCAAGTGGGAGATGTAAAGACATTAAAAACTACATCTCCCAGCATGCACTAGAGGCGGGGGGCACTCATCTCTCCCTGCATGCACTAATGGCTGGGGGCACTTATTATTATTAATGATTTATAAAGCGTGGCGCTGTACAAAGTAGGAAAACAAAAGGGGTACATAATGATACAGTCAATGATAAACATCAAATATGGACACTGGTATAAAATACAGAACTGGTGATTACCATGACAAATGTAACATCATGAATAAAATGTATAACAGAGTGCAAGCTGTGAAATGAATAACAAATTCCAAGACACAAAAGGGTGAGAGAGCCCTGCCCTTGTGAGCTTACAATCTAAAGGAATGGGGAGAAACAAGAGGTTACATTTTTGTTCAGTTTTAATGTCCCAATTTTAAATATCACTGTTTCAGAGATATGTTGAAGTGACTGTAATGTAAAAATGTAACTGTTACCAGTCTTCAACTGACGTGCACTAGCTGCCGGGTACACTCATCTCCCGGCATGCAAGATCGGTTGGGTACACTCATCTCCCGGCTTGCACTAGCGGCCAAGGACACTCATCTCCCGGCATACACTAAAAGCTGGGCACACTCATCTACCCGGCATGCACTAGCGCTCAAGGAACACTTGTCTCTTGGCATGCACTAGCGGCCAGGGACACTCATCTCCCGCCATGCATTAGCGGCTGGGTACATTCATCTCCTGGCATGCACTAGCGGGCCAGGAACACTTGTCTCTCGGCATGCACTAGTGGCCAGGGTCACTCATCTCCCAGCATGCACTGGTGGCCAGGGACACTTATCTTCCGGCATGCACTAGCGAGGTGGATAGCTGTGTTATTTTTTGTTGCTTTTAGCAATGCGATTTGTGGAGTGTTTTGTGTTGGCTGTCCTTATTGGACTGGCCAACGCGTTCCCTCTGAAAACACCAGGTAAGCATATGATGGCAGTACATCCTATTTTGTTATTCTTATTTTATTTTTCTACGTTATTTAAAAAAGAAAGCTTTGTATTATTATAGAAGGTAATGTACAATTTTCCAAATGGGGTCTCCATACTAAGGCATTACAGAGAAGCAGGAACCCTAAAGCCAGGCCTGAATACAGCTTCTCAGCAGTGTAATCTGCAATGTTACTTGTGAGTGCCGCTATAGCCATAATCCCTATTACAGGGTATGGTGGCGCCTGGTGCGCCTAATTTTCCGTGCCGATTTTGCCTGTCTCGCTACAGCCACCCTAAAGGTGTAGATTAATGTACATTTATGGGGGTATAAGAGATCACTCACTTTTGTTAAACTGTCCAAATGCGCCATATTTCAGCTTCAGCTGTGGGAGGAGACTCCGGATCACTGGCGCCAGCGGGGAAGATGGAGGAGGAGTATGAGGAGGAAGAGTATGAGGAGCAGCCAGGTAAGGTCCATTCCATGACTCTGTACTGTGGAAGCAATAATGGCCAAATAGCAGGGCCGGGCTGACACAGAGGCGATAGAGGCTCCAGCCTCAGGGCACAGTGTAGGAGGGGGCACACAACTCACTCAACTATCATTGTGTTTGAAATAGAGAGAAATAAGATACATGGCAGTGACTGCAAGCCAGGTAGCTAAAGATTAAGGTGTTAGGGGGGTTGGGGGCCCTTGGTGCCTCTTAGTCTGATAGAAATCAGCGTGTGACGCCTGGGGTGGGAGGGATGGAGGGGGGCACTATGGTGTCTCAGCCTTGGGTGCTGGAGGACCTTGCCCCGGCTCTGCCAAAGTGATCATTTATGATTATGGAAGGCAGCTTTCTTCAAATCATTATCTACCTAGAGGCTGCCAGTTAATGGCCATATAGATACATGTATTGAGGATCTATTATCCATGTACATCTTTATGTGTACCTTGTGCTTCTCCAACTGAAACTAATGATGTCTTCTCTCCCACAGAGATCCCATTAAGGATGCTGCTGGCGCTGACCATCGCTGCTTCTCTCGCCATACTATCGGCGTTAGTAGGATGCAGCTGCTACCTAATCAATAAATTCTAGTAAGTATCACTACCATTATCTATACAATCCATACAAGTGATGAACACTAAACTGACACATGCAGGAGTAAGTAACAGGCCTTCATACCAAGATCTGCCCATTCATGAACTGGCAGGCGTGTTCATCATTTGCCCCCCGAACCACAAAGTGCCATGTATGCCAAACACTAATAGATATACACCATGGTCAGATATATTTTTGAATATGTCTCCCAGCTGTAGTCAGATAACTTCCATTCAACTAACGGTGTCAAACTCAAATACAAAAGTGGGCCGAAGCTGAACACTGGGACCAAGTCGCGGGCCAATCTAATGCATTTCAAATATGTGGCGGCAGCATGGGGGGGCATCCTCACAATGTTTACTTCAGGTAACAAAAAGTCTAGAAGCAGCTCTGTGTCAGAGTGCACAAGGTTTGGGGGCACTCCAGGCCCTCTTATAAGAGCTAAAAGTGCATACAATTCACTCTAGCTGCCCTCACTGTTTCTGGTAACCTGACATCAAGATCCTTATTAATAATTGTTATTATTTTATATAGTAATAGCATCTTCTCTGGTGTTGTACAAAGTAAAGAATGTATACAGAGGGGGTAAATGACAAAGTGTGACAGTAACTAATACAATATTATTATTGCAATTCATTTACTGGGTATACACAGGTGTACCTAACAACATGTATCACCTATAACTGTTATTTTTGTTTTTACTTCCTTGGGCAATCAAGGGACACAGAAAGTGAAAAGGAAGAGGAGGACGTGAGTGATCCTGGAGAAGGGACGAGTGGGGGAGGAACCCACCACACAGATCATCGCCTGAAAGAAAGGATGCAGAAACGCAAACAAAAATTTGACAAGTTCAAGTCAAAGAAATTGGAGCAGACCAAAGAAAAGGCAGAAAAGCCAAAGAAGGTGATGGATCAGAAGAAGGCAGCTGTGCAGGAAATGGCTAAACAGAAAGCCTCCAAAGTCAAGGCTTTGGGGAAACAGCTTAGAGAGAAAGCCAAAAAGGAGAACCTGGCAAAAATGAAACAGGCGGCCATGGAAAAACTCCAGCAGCAGAAAAAGAGCATCCTACAAAAGACTGCAAAGCCACAGAAAAGCCGTCTATCCGGATTCTTTAGCAAGAATAAGTCTGCCCCGTCTGCTCCAGCAAGAGGCTTCTCTGGAAAGAGAAGAGGAAAGTTCTGGTAAAAGCCAGCAACAACAAGAGATCCCCCCAGCAGACCATCTCATGTCCTCACCAACATATATATGTACACTGTCCCTGAGGAACGTTAAATAAAAACCCTCAAAAAAATTCCACTTCTGTCATTCTTCTATATTCATTACGTTATTTTTCTTTTATGGTTCTAAATGTAACTTTTCTTTTATATTGCTTCTGCCACCCATATTGAGGACCGGACATGTGTTTGGCCTCAATTCACTAAAAGGGAGCGACTACATCTCCAAGTGGGAGATGTAAAGACATTAAAAACTACATCTCCCAGCATGCACTAGAGGCCGGGGGCACTCATCTCTCCCTGCATGCACTAATGGCTGGGGGCACTTATTATTATTAATGATTTATAAAGCGTGGCGCTGTACAAAGTAGGAAAACAAAAGGGGTACATAATGATACAGTCAATGATAAACATCAAATATGGACACTGGTATAAAATACAGAACTGGTGATTACCATGACAAATGTAACATCATGAATAAAATGTATAACAGAGTGCAAGCTGTGAAATGAATAACAAATTCCAAGACACAAAAGGGGGAGAGAGCCCTGCCCTTGTGAGCTTACAATCTAAAGGAATGGGGAGAAACAAGAGGTTACATTTTTGTTCAGTTTTAATGTCCCAATTTTAAATATCACTGTTTCAGAGATATGTTGAAGTGACTGTAATGTAAAAATGTAACTGTTACCAGTCTTCAACTGACGTGCACTAGCTGCCGGGTACACTCATCTCCCGGCATGCAAGATCGGTTGGGTACACTCATCTCCCGGCTTGCACTAGCGGCCAAGGACACTCATCTCCCGGCATACACTAAAAGCTGGGCACACTCATCTACCCGGCATGCACTAGCGCTCAAGGAACACTTGTCTCTTGGCATGCACTAGCGGCCAGGGACACTCATCTCCCGCCATGCATTAGCGGCTGGGTACATTCATCTCCTGGCATGCACTAGCGGGCCAGGAACACTTGTCTCTCGGCATGCACTAGTGGCCAGGGTCACTCATCTCCCAGCATGCACTGGTGGCCAGGGACACTTATCTTCCGGCATGCACTAGCGAGGTGGATAGCTGTGTTATTTTTTGTTGCTTTTAGCAATGCGATTTGTGGAGTGTTTTGTGTTGGCTGTCCTTATTGGACTGGCCAACGCGTTCCCTCTGAAAACACCAGGTAAGCATATGATGGCAGTACATCCTATTTTGTTATTCTTATTTTATTTTTCTACGTTATTTAAAAAAGAAAGCTTTGTATTATTATAGAAGGTAATGTACAATTTTCCAAATGGGGCCTCCATACTAAGGCATTACAGAGAAGCAGGAACCCTAAAGCCAGGCCTGAATACAGCTTCTCAGCACAGTGTAATCTGCAATGTTACTTGTGAGTGCCGCTATAGCCATAATCCCTATTACAGGGTATGGTGGCGCCTGGTGCGCCTAATTTTCCGTGCCGATTTTGCCTGTCTCGCTACAGCCACCCTAAAGGTGTAGATTAATGTACATTTATGGGTATATAAGAGATCACTCACTTTTGTTAAACTGTCCAAATGCGCCATATTTCAGCTTCAGCTGTGGGAGGAGACTCCGGATCACTGGCGCCAGCGGGGAAGATGGAGGAGGAGTATGAGGAGGAAGAGTATGAGGAGCAGCCAGGTAAGGTCCATTCCATGACTCTGTACTGTGGAAGCAATAATGGCCAAATAGCAGGGCCGGGCTGACACAGAGGCGATAGAGGCTCCAGCCTCAGGGCACAGTGTAGGAGGGGGCACACAACTCACTCAGCTATCATTGTGTTTGAAATAGAGAGAAATAAGATACATGGCAGTGACTGCAAGCCAGGTAGCTAAAGATTAAGGTGTTAGGGGGGTTGGGGGCCCTTGGTGCCTCTTAGTCTGATAGAAATCAGTGTGTGACGCCTGGGGTGGGAGGGATGGAGGGGGGCACTATGGTGTCTCAGCCTTGGGTGCTGGAGGACCTTGCCCCGGCTCTGCCAAAGTGATCATTTATGATTATGGAAGGCAGCTTTCTTCAAATCATTATCTACCTAGAGGCTGCCAGTTAATGGCCATATAGATACATGTATTGAGGATCTATTATCCATGTACATCTTTATGTGTACCTTGTGCTTCTCCAACTGAAACTAATGATGTCTTCTCTCCCACAGAGATCCCATTAAGGATGCTGCTGGCGCTGACCATCGCTGCTTCTCTCGCCATACTATCGGCGTTAGTAGGATGCAGCTGCTACCTAATCAATAAATTCTAGTAAGTATCACTACCATTATCTATACAATCCATACAAGTGATGAACACTAAACTGACACATGCAGGAGTAAGTAACAGGCCTTCATACCAAGATCTGCCCATTCATGAACTGGCAGGCGTGTTCATCATTTGCCCCCCGAACCACAAAGTGCCATGTATGCCAAACACTAATAGATATACACCATGGTCAGATATATTTTTGAATATGTCTCCCAGCTGTAGTCAGATAACTTCCATTCAACTAACGGTGTCAAACTCAAATACAAAAGTGGGCCGAAGCTGAACACTGGGACCAAGTCGCGGGCCAATCTAATGCATTTCAAATATGTGGCGGCAGCATGGGGGGGCATCCTCACAATGTTTACTTCAGGTAACAAAAAGTCTAGAAGCAGCTCTGTGTCAGAGTGCACAAGGTTTGGGGGCACTCCAGGCCCTCTTATAAGAGCTAAAAGTGCATACAATTCACTCTAGCTGCCCTCACTGTTTCTGGTAACCTGACATCAAGATCCTTATTAATAATTGTTATTATTTTATATAGTAATAGCATCTTCTCTGGTGTTGTACAAAGTAAAGAATGTATACAGAGGGGGTAAATGACAAAGTGTGACAGTAACTAATACAATATTATTATTGCAATTCATTTACTGGGTATTCACAGGTGTACCTAACAACATGTATCACCTATAACTGTTATTTTTGTTTTTACTTCCTTGGGCAATCAAGGGACACAGAAAGTGAAAAGGAAGAGGAGGACGTGAGTGATCCTGGAGAAGGGACGAGTGGGGGAGGAACCCACCACACAGATCATCGCCTGAAAGAAAGGATGCAGAAACGCAAACAAAAATTTGACAAGTTCAAGTCAAAGAAATTGGAGCAGACCAAAGAAAAGGCAGAAAAGCCAAAGAAGGTGATGGATAAGAAGAAGGCAGCTGTGCAGGAAATGGCTAAACAGAAAGCCTCCAAAGTCAAGGCTTTGGGGAAACAGCTTAGAGAGAAAGCCAAAAAGGAGAACCTGGCAAAAATGAAACAGGCGGCCATGGAAAAACTCCAGCAGCAGAAAAAGAGCATCCTACAAAAGACTGCAAAGCCACAGAAAAGCCGTCTATCCGGATTCTTTAGCAAGAATAAGTCTGCCCCGTCTGCTCCAGCAAGAGGCTTCTCTGGAAAGAGAAGAGGAAAGTTCTGGTAAAAGCCAGCAACAACAAGAGATCCCCCCAGCAGACCATCTCATGTCCTCACCAACATATATATGTACACTGTCCCTGAGGAACGTTAAATAAAAACCCTCAAAAAAATTCCACTTCTGTCATTCTTCTATATTCATTACGTTATTTTTCTTTTATGGTTCTAAATGTAACTTTTCTTTTATATTGCTTCTGCCACCCATATTGAGGACCGGACATGTGTTTGGCCTCAATTCACTAAAAGGGAGCGACTACATCTCCAAGTGGGAGATGTAAAGACATTAAAAACTACATCTCCCAGCATGCACTAGAGGCCGGGGGCACTCATCTCTCCCTGCATGCACTAATGGCTGGGGGCACTTATTATTATTAATGATTTATAAAGCGTGGCGCTGTACAAAGTAGGAAAACAAAAGGGGTACATAATGATACAGTCAATGATAAACATCAAATATGGACACTGGTATAAAATACAGAACTGGTGATTACCATGACAAATGTAACATCATGAATAAAATGTATAACAGAGTGCAAGCTGTGAAATGAATAACAAATTCCAAGACACAAAAGGGGGAGAGAGCCCTGCCCTTGTGAGCTTACAATCTAAAGGAATGGGGAGAAACAAGAGGTTACATTTTTGTTCAGTTTTAATGTCCCAATTTTAAATATCACTGTTTCAGAGATATGTTGAAGTGACTGTAATGTAAAAATGTAACTGTTACCAGTCTTCAACTGACGTGCACTAGCTGCCGGGCACACTCATCTCCCGGCATGCAAGATCGGTTGGGTACACTCATCTCCCGGCTTGCACTAGCGGCCAAGGACACTCATCTCCCGGCATACACTAAAAGCCGGGCACACTCATCTACCCGGCATGCATTAGCGGCTGGGTACATTCATCTCCTGGCATGCACTAGCGGGCCAGGAACACTTGTCTCTCGGCATGCACTAGTGGCCAGGGTCACTCATCTCCCAGGATGCACTGGTGACCAGGGACACTTATCTTCCGGCATGCACTAGCGAGGTGGATAGCTGTGTTATTTTTTGTTGCTTTTAGCAATGCGATTTGTGGAGTGTTTTGTGTTGGCTGTCCTTATTGGACTGGCCAACACGTTCCCTCTGAAAACACCAGGTAAGCATATGATGGCAGTACATCCTATTTTGTTATTCTTATTTTATTTTTCTACGTTATTTAAAAAAGAAAGCTTTGTATTATTATAGAAGGTAATGTACAATTTTCCAAATGGGGCCTCCATACTAAGGCATTACAGAGAAGCAGGAACCCTAAAGCCAGGCCTGAATACAGCTTCTCAGCACAGTGTAATCTGCAATGTTACTTGTGAGTGCCGCTATAGCCATAATCCCTATTACAGGGTATGGTGGCGCCTGGTGCGCCTAATTTTCCGTGCCGATTTTGCCTGTCTCGCTACAGCCACCCTAAAGGTGTAGATTAATGTACATTTATGGGTATATAAGAGATCACTCACTTTTGTTAAACTGTCCAAATGCGCCATATTTCATAATGCACAAATGCATCTATGTTTTTGTTTATTTTTAGCTTCAGCTGTGGGAGGAGACTCTGGATCACTGGAGCCAGCGGGGTAGATGGAGGAGGAGTATGAGGAGGAAGAGTATGAGGAGCAGCCAGGTAAGGTCCATTCCATGACTCTGTACTGTGGAAGCAATAATGGCCAAATAGCAGGGCCGGGCTGACACAGAGGCTCCAGCCTCAGGGCACAGTGTAGGAGGGGACACACAACTCACTCAGCTACCATTGTGTTTGAAGTAGAGAGAAATAAGATACATGGCAGTGACTGCAAGCTAGGTAGCTAGAGATTAAGGTGTTAGGGGGGTTGGGGGCCCTTGGTGCCTCTTAGTCTGATAGAAATCAGCGTGTGACGCCTGGGGTGGGAGGGATGGAGGGGGGCACTATGGTTTCTCAGCCTTGGGTGCTGGAGGACCTTGCCCCGGCTCTGCCAAAGTGATCATTTATGATTATGGAAGGCAGCTTTCTTCAAATCATTATCTACCTAGAGGCTGCCAGTTAATGGCCATATAGATACATGTATTGAGGATCTATTATTCATGTACATCTTTATGTGTACCTTGTGCTTCTCCAACTGAAACTAATGATGCCTTCTCTCCCACAGAGATCCCATTAAGGATGCTGCTGGCGCTGACCATCGCTGCTTCTCTCGCCATACTATCGGCGTTAGTAGGATGCAGCTGCTACCTAATCAATAAATTCTAGTAAGTATCACTACCATTATCTATACAATCCATACAAGTGATGAACACTAAACTGACACATGCAGGAGTAAGTAACAGGCCTTCATACCAAGATCTGCCCATTCATGAACTGGCAGGCGTGTTCATCATTTGCCCCCCGAACCACAAAGTGCCATGTATGCCAAACACTAATAGATATACACCATGGTCAGATATATTTTTGAATATGTCTCCCAGCTGTAGTCAGATAACTTCCATTCAACTAACGGTGTCAAACTCAAATACAAAAGTGGGCCGAAGCTGAACACTGGGACCAAGTCGCGGGCCAATCTAATGCATTTCAAATATGTGGCGGCAGCATGGGGGGGCATCCTCACAATGTTTACTTCAGGTAACAAAAAGTCTAGAAGCAGCCCTGTGTCAGAGTGCACAAGGTTTGGGGGCACTCCAGGCCCTCTTATAAGAGCTAAAAGTGCATACAATTCACTCTAGCTGCCTGCACTGTTTCTGGTAACCTGACATGAAGATCCTTATTAATAATTGTTATTATTTTATATAGTAATAGCATCTTCTCTGGTGTTGTACAAAGTAAAGAATGTATACAGAGGGGGTAAATGACAAAGTGTGACAGTAACTAATACAATATTATTATTGCAATTCATTTACTGGGTATTCACAGGTGTACCTAACAACATGTATCACCTATAACTGTTATTTTTGTTTTTACTTCCTTGGGCAATCAAGGGACACAGAAAGTGAAAAGGAAGAGGAGGACGTGAGTGATCCTGGAGAAGGGACGAGTGGGGGAGGAACCCACCACACAGATCATCGCCTGAAAGGATGCAGAAACGCAAACAAAAATTTGACAAGTTCAAGTCAAAGACATTGGAGCAGACCAAAGAAAAGGCAGAAAAGCCAAAGAAGGTGATGGATAAGAAGAAGGCAGCTGTGCAGGAAATGGCTAAACAGAAAGCCTCCAAAGTCAAGGCTTTGGGGAAACAGCTTAGAGAGAAAGCCAAAAAGGAGAACCTGGCAAAAATGAAACAGGCGGCCAGGCAAAAACTCCAGCAGCAGAAAAAGAGCATCCTACAAAAGACTGCAAAGCCACAGAAAAGCCGTCTATCCGGATTCTTTAGCAAGAATAAGTCTGCCCCGTCTGCTCCAGCAAGAGGCTTCTCTGGAAAGAGAAGAGGAAAGTTCTGGTAAAAGCCAGCAACAACAAGAGATCCCCCCAGCAGACCATCTCATGTCCTCACCAACATATATATGTACACTGTCCCTGAGGAACTTTAAATAAAAACCCTCAAAAAAATTCCACTTCTGTCATTCTTCTATATTCATTACGTTATTTTTCTTTTATGGTTCTAAATGTAACTTTTCTTTTATATTGCTTCTGCCACCCATATTGAGGACCGGACATGTGTTTGGCCTCAATTCACTAAAAGGGAGCGACTACATCTCCAAGTGGGAGATGTAAAGACATTAAAAACTACATCTCCCAGCATGCACTAGAGGCGGGGGGCACTCATCTCTCCCTGCATGCACTAATGGCTGGGGGCACTTATTATTATTATTGATTTATAAAGCGTGGCGCTGTACAAAGTAGGAAAACAAAAGGGGTACATAATGATACAGTCAATGATAAACATCAAATATGGACACTGGTATAAAATACAGAACTGGGGATTACCATGACAAATGTAACATCATGAATAAAATGTATAACAGAGTGCAAGCTGTGAAATGAATAACAAATTCCAAGACACAAAAGGGGGAGAGAGCCCTGCCCTTGAGAGCTTACAATCTAAAGGAATGGGGAGAAACAAGAGGTTACATTTTTGTTCAGTTTTAATGTCCCAATTTTAAATATCACTGTTTCAGAGATATGTTGAAGTGACTGTAATGTAAAAATGTAACTGTTACCAGTCTTCAACTGACGTGCACTAGCTGCCGGGTACACTCATCTCCCGGCATGCAAGATCGGTTGGGTACTCTCATCTCCCGGCTTGCACTAGCGGCCAAGGACACTCATCTCCCGGCATACACTAAAAGCCGGGCACACTCATCTACCCGGCATGCACTAGCGCTCAAGGAACACTTGTCTCTTGGCATGCACTAGCGGCCAGGGACACTCATCTCCCGCCATGCATTAGCGGCTGGGTACATTCATCTCCTGGCATGCACTAGCGGGCCAGGAACACTTGTCTCTCGGCATGCACTAGTGGCCAGGGTCACTCATCTCCCAGCATGCACTGGTGGCCAGGGACACTTATCTTCCGGCATGCACTAGCGAGGTGGATAGCTGTGTTATTTTTTGTTGCTTTTAGCAATGCGATTTGTGGAGTGTTTTGTGTTGGCTGTCCTTATTGGACTGGCCAACGCGTTCCCTCTGAAAACACCAGGTAAGCATATGATGGCAGTACATCCTATTTTGTTATTCTTATTTTATTTTTCTACGTTATTTAAAAAAGAAAGCTTTGTATTATTATAGAAGGTAATGTACAATTTTCCAAATGGGGCCTCCATACTAAGGCATTACAGAGAAGCAGGAACCCTAAAGCCAGGCCTGAATACAGCTTCTCAGCACAGTGTAATCTGCAATGTTACTTGTGAGTGCCGCTATAGCCATAATCCCTATTACAGGGTATGGTGGCGCCTGGTGCGCCTAATTTTCCGTGCCGATTTTGCCTGTCTCGCTACAGCCACCCTAAAGGTGTAGATTAATGTACATTTATGGGTATATAAGAGATCACTCACTTTTGTTAAACTGTCCAAATGCGCCATATTTCAGCTTCAGCTGTGGGAGGAGACTCCGGATCACTGGCGCCAGCGGGGAAGATGGAGGAGGAGTATGAGGAGGAAGAGTATGAGGAGCAGCCAGGTAAGGTCCATTCCATGACTCTGTACTGTGGAAGCAATAATGGCCAAATAGCAGGGCCGGGCTGACACAGAGGCGATAGAGGCTCCAGCCTCAGGGCACAGTGTAGGAGGGGGCACACAACTCACTCAGCTATCATTGTGTTTGAAATAGAGAGAAATAAGATACATGGCAGTGACTGCAAGCCAGGTAGCTAGAGATTAAGGTGTTAGGGGGGTTGGGGGCCCTTGGTGCCTCTTAGTCTGATAGAAATCAGCGTGTGACGCCTGGGGTGGGAGGGATGGAGGGGGGCACTATGGTGTCTCAGCCTTGGGTGCTGGAGGACCTTGCCCCGGCTCTGCCAAAGTGATCATTTATGATTATGGAAGGCAGCTTTCTTCAAATCATTATCTACCTAGAGCCTGCCAGTTAATGGCCATATAGATACATGTATTGAGGATCTATTATTCATGTACATCTTTATGTGTACCTTGTGCTTCTCCAACTGAAACTAATGATGTCTTCTCTCCCACAGAGATCCCATTAAGGATGCTGCTGGCGCTGACCATCGCTGCTTCTCTCGCCATACTATCGGCGTTAGTAGGATGCAGCTGCTACCTAATCAATAAATTCTAGTAAGTATCACTACCATTATCTATACAATCCATACAAGTGATGAACACTAAACTGACACATGCAGGAGTAAGTAACAGGCCTTCATACCAAGATCTGCCCATTCATGAACTGGCAGGCGTGTTCATCATTTGCCCCCCGAACCACAAAGTGCCATGTATGCCAAACACTAATAGATATACACCATGGTCAGATATATTTTTGAATATGTCTCCCAGCTGTAGTCAGATAACTTCCATTCAACTAACGGTGTCAAACTCAAATACAAAAGTGGGCCGAAGCTGAACACTGGGACCAAGTCGCGGGCCAATCTAATGCATTTCAAATATGTGGCGGCAGCATGGGGGGGGCATCCTCACAATGTTTACTTCAGGTAACAAAAAGTCTAGAAGCAGCTCTGTGTCAGAGTGCACAAGGTTTGGGGGCACTCCAGGCCCTCTTATAAGAGCTAAAAGTGCATACAATTCACTCTAGCTGCCCTCACTGTTTCTGGTAACCTGACATCAAGATCCTTATTAATAATTGTTATTATTTTATATAGTAATAGCATCTTCTCTGGTGTTGTACAAAGTAAAGAATGTATACAGAGGGGGTAAATGACAAAGTGTGACAGTAACTAATACAATATTATTATTGCAATTCATTTACTGGGTATTCACAGGTGTACCTAACAACATGTATCACCTATAACTGTTATTTTTGTTTTTACTTCCTTGGGCAATCAAGGGACACAGAAAGTGAAAAGGAAGAGGAGGACGTGAGTGATCCTGGAGAAGGGACGAGTGGGGGAGGAACCCACCACACAGATCATCGCCTGAAAGAAAGGATGCAGAAACGCAAACAAAAATTTGACAAGTTCAAGTCAAAGAAATTGGAGCAGACCAAAGAAAAGGCAGAAAAGCCAAAGAAGGTGATGGATAAGAAGAAGGCAGCTGTGCAGGAAATGGCTAAACAGAAAGCCTCCAAAGTCAAGGCTTTGGGGAAACAGCTTAGAGAGAAAGCCAAAAAGGAGAACCTGGCAAAAATGAAACAGGCGGCCAGGCAAAAACTCCAGCAGCAGAAAAAGAGCATCCTACAAAAGACTGCAAAGCCACATAAAAGCAGTCTATCCGGATTCTTTAGCAAGAATAAGTCTGCCCCGTCTGCTCCAGCAAGAGGCTTCTCTGGAAAGAGAAGAGGAAAGTTCTGGTAAAAGCCAGCAACAACAAGAGATCCCCCCAGCAGACCATCTCATGTCCTCACCAACATATATATGTACACTGTCCCTGAGGAACGTTAAATAAAAACCCTCAAAAAAATTCCACTTCTGTCATTCTTCTATATTCATTACGTTATTTTTCTTTTATGGTTCTAAATGTAACTTTTCTTTTATATTGCTTCTGCCACCCATATTGAGGACCGGACATGTGTTTGGCCTCAATTCACTAAAAGGGAGCGACTACATCTCCAAGTGGGAGATGTAAAGACATTAAAAACTACATCTCCCAGCATGCACTAGAGGCCGGGGGCACTCATCTCTCCCTGCATGCACTAATGGCTGGGGGCACTTATTATTATTAATGATTTATAAAGCGTGGCGCTGTACAAAGTAGGAAAACAAAAGGGGTACATAATGATACAGTCAATGATAAACATCAAATATGGACACTGGTATAAAATACAGAACTGGTGATTACCATGACAAATGTAACATCATGAATAAAATGTATAACAGAGTGCAAGCTGTGAAATGAATAACAAATTCCAAGACACAAAAGGGGGAGAGAGCCCTGCCCTTGTGAGCTTACAATCTAAAGGAATGGGGAGAAACAAGAGGTTACATTTTTGTTCAGTTTTAATGTCCCAATTTTAAATATCACTGTTTCAGAGATATGTTGAAGTGACTGTAATGTAAAAATGTAACTGTTACCAGTCTTCAACTGACGTGCACTAGCTGCCGGGTACACTCATCTCCCGGCATGCAAGATCGGTTGGGTACACTCATCTCCCGGCTTGCACTAGCGGCCAAGGACACTCATCTCCCGGCATACACTAAAAGCTGGGCACACTCATCTACCCGGCATGCACTAGCGCTCAAGGAACACTTGTCTCTTGGCATGCACTAGCGGCCAGGGACACTCATCTCCCGCCATGCATTAGCGGCTGGGTACATTCATCTCCTGGCATGCACTAGCGGGCCAGGAACACTTGTCTCTCGGCATGCACTAGTGGCCAGGGTCACTCATCTCCCAGCATGCACTGGTGGCCAGGGACACTTATCTTCCGGCATGCACTAGCGAGGTGGATAGCTGTGTTATTTTTTGTTGCTTTTAGCAATGCGATTTGTGGAGTGTTTTGTGTTGGCTGTCCTTATTGGACTGGCCAACGCGTTCCCTCTGAAAACACCAGGTAAGCATATGATGGCAGTACATCCTATTTTGTTATTCTTATTTTATTTTTCTACGTTATTTAAAAAAGAAAGCTTTGTATTATTATAGAAGGTAATGTACAATTTTCCAAATGGGGCCTCCATACTAAGGCATTACAGAGAAGCAGGAACCCTAAAGCCAGGCCTGAATACAGCTTCTCAGCACAGTGTAATCTGCAATGTTACTTGTGAGTGCCGCTATAGCCATAATCCCTATTACAGGGTATGGTGGCGCCTGGTGCGCCTAATTTTCCGTGCCGATTTTGCCTGTCTCGCTACAGCCACCCTAAAGGTGTAGATTAATGTACATTTATGGGTATATAAGAGATCACTCACTTTTGTTAAACTGTCCAAATGCGCCATATTTCATAATGCACAAATGCATCTATGTTTTTGTTTATTTTTAGCTTCAGCTGTGGGAGGAGACTCCGGATCACTGGAGCCAGCGGGGTAGATGGAGGAGGAGTATGAGGAGGAAGAGTATGAGGAGCAGCCAGGTAAGGTCCATTCCATGACTCTGTACTGTGGAAGCAATAATGGCCAAATAGCAGGGCCGGGCTGACACAGAGGCTCCAGCCTCAGGGCACAGTGTAGGAGGGGACACACAACTCACTCAGCTACCATTGTGTTTGAAGTAGAGAGAAATAAGATACATGGCAGTGACTGCAAGCCAGGTAGCTAGAGATTAAGGTGTTAGGGGGGTTGGGGGCCCTTGGTGCCTCTTAGTCTGATAGAAATCAGCGTGTGACGCCTGGGGTGGGAGGGATGGAGGGGGGCACTATGGTTTCTCAGCCTTGGGTGCTGGAGGACCTTGCCCCGGCTCTGCCAAAGTGATCATTTATGATTATGGAAGGCAGCTTTCTTCAAATCATTATCTACCTAGAGGCTGCCAGTTAATGGCCATATAGATACATGTATTGAGGATCTATTATTCATGTACATCTTTATGTGTACCTTGTGCTTCTCCAACTGAAACTAATGATGCCTTCTCTCCCACAGAGATCCCATTAAGGATGCTGCTGGCGCTGACCATCGCTGCTTCTCTCGCCATACTATCGGCGTTAGTAGGATGCAGCTGCTACCTAATCAATAAATTCTAGTAAGTATCACTACCATTATCTATACAATCCATACAAGTGATGAACACTAAACTGACACATGCAGGAGTAAGTAACAGGCCTTCATACCAAGATCTGCCCATTCATGAACTGGCAGGCGTGTTCATCATTTGCCCCCCGAACCACAAAGTGCCATGTATGCCAAACACTAATAGATATACACCATGGTCAGATATATTTTTGAATATGTCTCCCAGCTGTAGTCAGATAACTTCCATTCAACTAACGGTGTCAAACTCAAATACAAAAGTGGGCCGAAGCTGAACACTGGGACCAAGTCGCGGGCCAATCTAATGCATTTCAAATATGTGGCGGCAGCATGGGGGGGCATCCTCACAATGTTTACTTCAGGTAACAAAAAGTCTAGAAGCAGCCCTGTGTCAGAGTGCACAAGGTTTGGGGGCACTCCAGGCCCTCTTATAAGAGCTAAAAGTGCATACAATTCACTCTAGCTGCCTGCACTGTTTCTGGTAACCTGACATGAAGATCCTTATTAATAATTGTTATTATTTTATATAGTAATAGCATCTTCTCTGGTGTTGTACAAAGTAAAGAATGTATACAGAGGGGGTAAATGACAAAGTGTGACAGTAACTAATACAATATTATTATTGCAATTCATTTACTGGGTATTCACAGGTGTACCTAACAACATGTATCACCTATAACTGTTATTTTTGTTTTTACTTCCTTGGGCAATCAAGGGACACAGAAAGTGAAAAGGAAGAGGAGGACGTGAGTGATCCTGGAGAAGGGACGAGTGGGGGAGGAACCCACCACACAGATCATCGCCTGAAAGGATGCAGAAACGCAAACAAAAATTTGACAAGTTCAAGTCAAAGACATTGGAGCAGACCAAAGAAAAGGCAGAAAAGCCAAAGAAGGTGATGGATAAGAAGAAGGCAGCTGTGCAGGAAATGGCTAAACAGAAAGCCTCCAAAGTCAAGGCTTTGGGGAAACAGCTTAGAGAGAAAGCCAAAAAGGAGAACCTGGCAAAAATGAAACAGGCGGCCAGGCAAAAACTCCAGCAGCAGAAAAAGAGCATCCTACAAAAGACTGCAAAGCCACAGAAAAGCCGTCTATCCGGATTCTTTAGCAAGAATAAGTCTGCCCCGTCTGCTCCAGCAAGAGGCTTCTCTGGAAAGAGAAGAGGAAAGTTCTGGTAAAAGCCAGCAACAACAAGAGATCCCCCCAGCAGACCATCTCATGTCCTCACCAACATATATATGTACACTGTCCCTGAGGAACGTTAAATAAAAACCCTCAAAAAAATTCCACTTCTGTCATTCTTCTATATTCATTACGTTATTTTTCTTTTATGGTTCTAAATGTAACTTTTCTTTTATATTGCTTCTGCCACCCATATTGAGGACCGGACATGTGTTTGGCCTCAATTCACTAAAAGGGAGCGACTACATCTCCAAGTGGGAGATGTAAAGACATTAAAAACTACATCTCCCAGCATGCACTAGAGGCGGGGGGCACTCATCTCTCCCTGCATGCACTAATGGCTGGGGGCACTTATTATTATTATTGATTTATAAAGCGTGGCGCTGTACAAAGTAGGAAAACAAAAGGGGTACATAATGATACAGTCAATGATAAACATCAAATATGGACACTGGTATAAAATACAGAACTGGGGATTACCATGACAAATGTAACATCATGAATAAAATGTATAACAGAGTGCAAGCTGTGAAATGAATAACAAATTCCAAGACACAAAAGGGGGAGAGAGCCCTGCCCTTGAGAGCTTACAATCTAAAGGAATGGGGAGAAACAAGAGGTTACATTTTTGTTCAGTTTTAATGTCCCAATTTTAAATATCACTGTTTCAGAGATATGTTGAAGTGACTGTAATGTAAAAATGTAACTGTTACCAGTCTTCAACTGACGTGCACTAGCTGCCGGGTACACTCATCTCCCGGCATGCAAGATCGGTTGGGTACTCTCATCTCCCGGCTTGCACTAGCGGCCAAGGACACTCATCTCCCGGCATACACTAAAAGCCGGGCACACTCATCTACCCGGCATGCACTAGCGCTCAAGGAACACTTGTCTCTTGGCATGCACTAGCGGCCAGGGACACTCATCTCCCGCCATGCATTAGCGGCTGGGTACATTCATCTCCTGGCATGCACTAGCGGGCCAGGAACACTTGTCTCTCGGCATGCACTAGTGGCCAGGGTCACTCATCTCCCAGCATGCACTGGTGGCCAGGGACACTTATCTTCCGGCATGCACTAGCGAGGTGGATAGCTGTGTTATTTTTTGTTGCTTTTAGCAATGCGATTTGTGGAGTGTTTTGTGTTGGCTGTCCTTATTGGACTGGCCAACGCGTTCCCTCTGAAAACACCAGGTAAGCATATGATGGCAGTACATCCTATTTTGTTATTCTTATTTTATTTTTCTACGTTATTTAAAAAAGAAAGCTTTGTATTATTATAGAAGGTAATGTACAATTTTCCAAATGGGGCCTCCATACTAAGGCATTACAGAGAAGCAGGAACCCTAAAGCCAGGCCTGAATACAAGCTTCTCAGCACAGTGTAATCTGCAATGTTACTTGTGAGTGCCGCTATAGCCATAATCCCTATTACAGGGTATGGTGGCGCCTGGTGCGCCTAATTTTCCGTGCCGATTTTGCCTGTCTCGCTACAGCCACCCTAAAGGTGTAGATTAATGTACATTTATGGGTATATAAGAGATCACTCACTTTTGTTAAACTGTCCAAATGCGCCATATTTCAGCTTCAGCTGTGGGAGGAGACTCCGGATCACTGGCGCCAGCGGGGAAGATGGAGGAGGAGTATGAGGAGGAAGAGTATGAGGAGCAGCCAGGTAAGGTCCATTCCATGACTCTGTACTGTGGAAGCAATAATGGCCAAATAGCAGGGCCGGGCTGACACAGAGGCGATAGAGGCTCCAGCCTCAGGGCACAGTGTAGGAGGGGGCACACAACTCACTCAGCTATCATTGTGTTTGAAATAGAGAGAAATAAGATACATGGCAGTGACTGCAAGCCAGGTAGCTAGAGATTAAGGTGTTAGGGGGGTTGGGGGCCCTTGGTGCCTCTTAGTCTGATAGAAATCAGCGTGTGACGCCTGGGGTGGGAGGGATGGAGGGGGGCACTATGGTGTCTCAGCCTTGGGTGCTGGAGGACCTTGCCCCGGCTCTGCCAAAGTGATCATTTATGATTATGGAAGGCAGCTTTCTTCAAATCATTATCTACCTAGAGCCTGCCAGTTAATGGCCATATAGATACATGTATTGAGGATCTATTATTCATGTACATCTTTATGTGTACCTTGTGCTTCTCCAACTGAAACTAATGATGTCTTCTCTCCCACAGAGATCCCATTAAGGATGCTGCTGGCGCTGACCATCGCTGCTTCTCTCGCCATACTATCGGCGTTAGTAGGATGCAGCTGCTACCTAATCAATAAATTCTAGTAAGTATCACTACCATTATCTATACAATCCATACAAGTGATGAACACTAAAGTGACACATGCAGGAGTAAGTAACAGGCCTTCATACCAAGATCTGCCCATTCATGAACTGGCAGGCGTGTTCATCATTTGCCCCCCGAACCACAAAGTGCCATGTATGCCAAACACTAATAGATATACACCATGGTCAGATATATTTTTGAATATGTCTCCCAGCTGTAGTCAGATAACTTCCATTCAACTAACGGTGTCAAACTCAAATACAAAAGTGGGCCGAAGCTGAACACTGGGACCAAGTCGCGGGCCAATCTAATGCATTTCAAATATGTGGCGGCAGCATGGGGGGGCATCCTCACAATGTTTACTTCAGGTAACAAAAAGTCTAGAAGCAGCTCTGTGTCAGAGTGCACAAGGTTTGGGGGCACTCCAGGCCCTCTTATAAGAGCTAAAAGTGCATACAATTCACTCTAGCTGCCCTCACTGTTTCTGGTAACCTGACATCAAGATCCTTATTAATAATTGTTATTATTTTATATAGTAATAGCATCTTCTCTGGTGTTGTACAAAGTAAAGAATGTATACAGAGGGGGTAAATGACAAAGTGTGACAGTAACTAATACAATATTATTATTGCAATTCATTTACTGGGTATTCACAGGTGTACCTAACAACATGTATCACCTATAACTGTTATTTTTGTTTTTACTTCCTTGGGCAATCAAGGGACACAGAAAGTGAAAAGGAAGAGGAGGACGTGAGTGATCCTGGAGAAGGGACGAGTGGGGGAGCAGAGTTGGGCCGAACCTCCGATTTTCGGTTCGCGAACCGGGTTCGCGAACTTTCGCGAAAGGTTCGGTTCGCGTTAAAGTTCGCGAACCGCAATAGACTTCAATGGGAATGCGAACTTTGAAAAAAAAAAATAATTATGCTGGCCACAAAAGTGATGGAAAAGATGTTTCAAGGGGTCTAACACCTGGAGGGGGGGATGGCGGAGTGGGATACATGCCAAAAGTCCCCGGGAAAAATCTGGATTTGACGCAAAGCAGCGTTTTAAGGGCAGAAATCACATTGAATGCTAAATGACAGGCCTAAAGTGCTTTCAAACATCTTGCATGTGTATACATCAATCAGGTAGGGTTCACTGAACAGAACAGGTATACAGTGGTGGGTTCACAGAACAGGTATGCAGTGGCGGGTCCACTGAACAGAACAGGTATGCAGTGGCGGGTTCACTAAACAGAACAGGTATACAGTGGCGGTTCACTAAACAGAACAGGTATGCAGTGGCGGGTCCACTGAACAGAACAGGTATGCAGTGGCGGGTTCACTAAACAGAACAGGTATGCAGTGGCGGGTCCACTGAACAGAACAGGTATGCAGTGGCGGGTTCACTAAACAGAACAGGTATACAGTGGCGGTTCACTAAACAGAACAAGTATGCAGTGGCGGGTCCACTGAACAGAACAGGTATGCAGTGGTGGGTTCACAGCACAGGTATGCAGTGGTGGGTTCACAGCACAGGTATGCAGTGGTGGGTTCACAGCACAGGTATGCAGTGGTGGGTTCACAGCACAGGTATGCAGTGGTGGGTTCACAGCACAGGTATGCAGTGGTGGGATCACAGCACAGGTATGCAGTGGTGGGTTCAATGAACAGGTATACAGTGGCGGGTCCACTGAACAGAACAGGTATGCAGTGGTGGGTTTACAGAACAGGTATGCAGCCAGACAGGAACAAGCTAAGCCTAACTAATCTTTCCCTGAGAGACAGTCTGCAGCAGCTCGCCCTACTCTGACTAATGCAGGCACACGAGTGGCCGTAATGGCCGCCGCTGCCTGCCTTATATAAGGGGGGGTGGGGCTCCAGGGGCTAGTGTAGCCTAATTGGCTACACTGGGCCTGCTGACTGTGATGTAGAGGGTCAAAGTTGACCCTCCATGTGCATTATGGGGCGAACCGAACTTCCGCAAAGGTTCGCCTGCGGGACGCGAACGCGAACCACTGAAGTTCGCATGGAACCGTTCGCAGGCGAACCGTTCGGCCCAACTCTATGGGGGAGGAACCCACCACACAGATCATCGCCTGAAAGAAAGGATGCAGAAACGCAAACAAAAATTTGACAAGTTCAAGTCAAAGAAATTGGAGCAGACCAAAGAAAAGGCAGAAAAGCCAAAGAAGGTGATGGATAAGAAGAAGGCAGCTGTGCAGGAAATGGCTAAACAGAAAGCCTCCAAAGTCAAGGCTTTGGGGAAACAGCTTAGAGAGAAAGCCAAAAAGGAGAACCTGGCAAAAATGAAACAGGCGGCCAGGCAAAAACTCCAGCAGCAGAAAAAGAGCATCCTACAAAAGACTGCAAAGCCACATAAAAGCAGTCTATCCGGATTCTTTAGCAAGAATAAGTCTGCCCCGTCTGCTCCAGCAAGAGGCTTCTCTGGAAAGAGAAGAGGAAAGTTCTGGTAAAAGCCAGCAACAACAAGAGATCCCCCCAGCAGACCATCTCATGTCCTCACCAACATATATATGTACACTGTCCCTGAGGAACGTTAAATAAAAACCCTCAAAAAAATTCCACTTCTGTCATTCTTCTATATTCATTACGTTATTTTTCTTTTATGGTTCTAAATGTAACTTTTCTTTTATATTGCTTCTGCCACCCATATTGAGGACCGGACATGTGTTTGGCCTCAATTCACTAAAAGGGAGCGACTACATCTCCAAGTGGGAGATGTAAAGACTTTAAAAACTACATCTCCCAGCATGCACTAGAGGCCGGGGGCACTCATCTCTCCCTGCATGCACTAATGGCTGGGGGCACTTATTATTATTAATGATTTATAAAGCGTGGCGCTGTACAAAGTAGGAAAACAAAAGGGGTACATAATGATACAGTCAATGATAAACATCAAATATGGACACTGGTATAAAATACAGAACTGGTGATTACCATGACAAATGTAACATCATGAATAAAATGTATAACAGAGTGCAAGCTGTGAAATGAATAACAAATTCCAAGACACAAAAGGGGGAGAGAGCCCTGCCCTTGTGAGCTTACAATCTAAAGGAATGGGGAGAAACAAGAGGTTACATTTTTGTTCAGTTTTAATGTCCCAATTTTAAATATCACTGTTTCAGAGATATGTTGAAGTGACTGTAATGTAAAAATGTAACTGTTACCAGTCTTCAACTGACGTGCACTAGCTGCCGGGTACACTCATCTCCCGGCATGCAAGATCGGTTGGGTACACTCATCTCCCGGCTTGCACTAGCGGCCAAGGACACTCATCTCCCGGCATACACTAAAAGCTGGGCACACTCATCTACCCGGCATGCACTAGCGCTCAAGGAACACTTGTCTCTTGGCATGCACTAGCGGCCAGGGACACTCATCTCCCGCCATGCATTAGCGGCTGGGTACATTCATCTCCTGGCATGCACTAGCGTGCCAGGAACACTTGTCTCTCGGCATGCACTAGTGGCCAGGGTCACTCATCTCCCAGCATGCACTGGTGGCCAGGGACACTTATCTTCCGGCATGCACTAGCGAGGTGGATAGCTGTGTTATTTTTTGTTGCTTTTAGCAATGCGATTTGTGGAGTGTTTTGTGTTGGCTGTCCTTATTGGACTGGCCAACGCGTTCCCTCTGAAAACACCAGGTAAGCATATGATGGCAGTACATCCTATTTTGTTATTCTTATTTTATTTTTCTACGTTATTTAAAAAAGAAAGCTTTGTATTATTATAGAAGGTAATGTACAATTTTCCAAATGGGGCCTCCATACTAAGGCATTACAGAGAAGCAGGAACCCTAAAGCCAGGCCTGAATACAAGCTTCTCAGCACAGTGTAATCTGCAATGTTACTTGTGAGTGCCGCTATAGCCATAATCCCTATTACAGGGTATGGTGGCGCCTGGTGCGCCTAATTTTCCGTGCCGATTTTGCCTGTCTCGCTACAGCCACCCTAAAGGTGTAGATTAATGTACATTTATGGGTATATAAGAGATCACTCACTTTTGTTAAACTGTCCAAATGCGCCATATTTCAGCTTCAGCTGTGGGAGGAGACTCCGGATCACTGGCGCCAGCGGGGAAGATGGAGGAGGAGTATGAGGAGGAAGAGTATGAGGAGCAGCCAGGTAAGGTCCATTCCATGACTCTGTACTGTGGAAGCAATAATGGCCAAATAGCAGGGCCGGGCTGACACAGAGGCGATAGAGGCTCCAGCCTCAGGGCACAGTGTAGGAGGGGGCACACAACTCACTCAGCTATCATTGTGTTTGAAATAGAGAGAAATAAGATACATGGCAGTGACTGCAAGCCAGGTAGCTAGAGATTAAGGTGTTAGGGGGGTTGGGGGCCCTTGGTGCCTCTTAGTCTGATAGAAATCAGCGTGTGACGCCTGGGGTGGGAGGGATGGAGGGGGGCACTATGGTGTCTCAGCCTTGGGTGCTGGAGGACCTTGCCCCGGCTCTGCCAAAGTGATCATTTATGATTATGGAAGGCAGCTTTCTTCAAATCATTATCTACCTAGAGCCTGCCAGTTAATGGCCATATAGATACATGTATTGAGGATCTATTATTCATGTACATCTTTATGTGTACCTTGTGCTTCTCCAACTGAAACTAATGATGTCTTCTCTCCCACAGAGATCCCATTAAGGATGCTGCTGGCGCTGACCATCGCTGCTTCTCTCGCCATACTATCGGCGTTAGTAGGATGCAGCTGCTACCTAATCAATAAATTCTAGTAAGTATCACTACCATTATCTATACAATCCATACAAGTGATGAACACTAAAGTGACACATGCAGGAGTAAGTAACAGGCCTTCATACCAAGATCTGCCCATTCATGAACTGGCAGGCGTGTTCATCATTTGCCCCCCGAACCACAAAGTGCCATGTATGCCAAACACTAATAGATATACACCATGGTCAGATATATTTTTGAATATGTCTCCCAGCTGTAGTCAGATAACTTCCATTCAACTAACGGTGTCAAACTCAAATACAAAAGTGGGCCGAAGCTGAACACTGGGACCAAGTCGCGGGCCAATCTAATGCATTTCAAATATGTGGCGGCAGCATGGGGGGGCATCCTCACAATGTTTACTTCAGGTAACAAAAAGTCTAGAAGCAGCTCTGTGTCAGAGTGCACAAGGTTTGGGGGCACTCCAGGCCCTCTTATAAGAGCTAAAAGTGCATACAATTCACTCTAGCTGCCCTCACTGTTTCTGGTAACCTGACATCAAGATCCTTATTAATAATTGTTATTATTTTATATAGTAATAGCATCTTCTCTGGTGTTGTACAAAGTAAAGAATGTATACAGAGGGGGTAAATGACAAAGTGTGACAGTAACTAATACAATATTATTATTGCAATTCATTTACTGGGTATTCACAGGTGTACCTAACAACATGTATCACCTATAACTGTTATTTTTGTTTTTACTTCCTTGGGCAATCAAGGGACACAGAAAGTGAAAAGGAAGAGGAGGACGTGAGTGATCCTGGAGAAGGGACGAGTGGGGGAGCAGAGTTGGGCCGAACCTCCGATTTTCGGTTCGCGAACCGGGTTCGCGAACTTTCGCGAAAGGTTCGGTTCGCGTTAAAGTTCGCGAACCGCAATAGACTTCAATGGGAATGCGAACTTTGAAAAAAAAAAATAATTATGCTGGCCACAAAAGTGATGGAAAAGATGTTTCAAGGGGTCTAACACCTGGAGGGGGGGATGGCGGAGTGGGATACATGCCAAAAGTCCCCGGGAAAAATCTGGATTTGACGCAAAGCAGCGTTTTAAGGGCAGAAATCACATTGAATGCTAAATGACAGGCCTAAAGTGCTTTCAAACATCTTGCATGTGTATACATCAATCAGGTAGGGTTCACTGAACAGAACAGGTATACAGTGGTGGGTTCACAGAACAGGTATGCAGTGGCGGGTCCACTGAACAGAACAGGTATGCAGTGGCGGGTTCACTAAACAGAACAGGTATACAGTGGCGGTTCACTAAACAGAACAGGTATGCAGTGGCGGGTCCACTGAACAGAACAGGTATGCAGTGGCGGGTTCACTAAACAGAACAGGTATGCAGTGGCGGGTCCACTGAACAGAACAGGTATGCAGTGGCGGGTTCACTAAACAGAACAGGTATACAGTGGCGGTTCACTAAACAGAACAAGTATGCAGTGGCGGGTCCACTGAACAGAACAGGTATGCAGTGGTGGGTTCACAGCACAGGTATGCAGTGGTGGGTTCACAGCACAGGTATGCAGTGGTGGGTTCACAGCACAGGTATGCAGTGGTGGGTTCACAGCACAGGTATGCAGTGGTGGGTTCACAGCACAGGTATGCAGTGGTGGGATCACAGCACAGGTATGCAGTGGTGGGTTCAATGAACAGGTATACAGTGGCGGGTCCACTGAACAGAACAGGTATGCAGTGGTGGGTTTACAGAACAGGTATGCAGCCAGACAGGAACAAGCTAAGCCTAACTAATCTTTCCCTGAGAGACAGTCTGCAGCAGCTCGCCCTACTCTGACTAATGCAGGCACACGAGTGGCCGTAATGGCCGCCGCTGCCTGCCTTATATAAGGGGGGGTGGGGCTCCAGGGGCTAGTGTAGCCTAATTGGCTACACTGGGCCTGCTGACTGTGATGTAGAGGGTCAAAGTTGACCCTCCATGTGCATTATGGGGCGAACCGAACTTCCGCAAAGGTTCGCCTGCGGGACGCGAACGCGAACCACTGAAGTTCGCATGGAACCGTTCGCAGGCGAACCGTTCGGCCCAACTCTATGGGGGAGGAACCCACCACACAGATCATCGCCTGAAAGAAAGGATGCAGAAACGCAAACAAAAATTTGACAAGTTCAAGTCAAAGAAATTGGAGCAGACCAAAGAAAAGGCAGAAAAGCCAAAGAAGGTGATGGATAAGAAGAAGGCAGCTGTGCAGGAAATGGCTAAACAGAAAGCCTCCAAAGTCAAGGCTTTGGGGAAACAGCTTAGAGAGAAAGCCAAAAAGGAGAACCTGGCAAAAATGAAACAGGCGGCCAGGCAAAAACTCCAGCAGCAGAAAAAGAGCATCCTACAAAAGACTGCAAAGCCACATAAAAGCAGTCTATCCGGATTCTTTAGCAAGAATAAGTCTGCCCCGTCTGCTCCAGCAAGAGGCTTCTCTGGAAAGAGAAGAGGAAAGTTCTGGTAAAAGCCAGCAACAACAAGAGATCCCCCCAGCAGACCATCTCATGTCCTCACCAACATATATATGTACACTGTCCCTGAGGAACGTTAAATAAAAACCCTCAAAAAAATTCCACTTCTGTCATTCTTCTATATTCATTACGTTATTTTTCTTTTATGGTTCTAAATGTAACTTTTCTTTTATATTGCTTCTGCCACCCATATTGAGGACCGGACATGTGTTTGGCCTCAATTCACTAAAAGGGAGCGACTACATCTCCAAGTGGGAGATGTAAAGACTTTAAAAACTACATCTCCCAGCATGCACTAGAGGCCGGGGGCACTCATCTCTCCCTGCATGCACTAATGGCTGGGGGCACTTATTATTATTAATGATTTATAAAGCGTGGCGCTGTACAAAGTAGGAAAACAAAAGGGGTACATAATGATACAGTCAATGATAAACATCAAATATGGACACTGGTATAAAATACAGAACTGGTGATTACCATGACAAATGTAACATCATGAATAAAATGTATAACAGAGTGCAAGCTGTGAAATGAATAACAAATTCCAAGACACAAAAGGGGGAGAGAGCCCTGCCCTTGTGAGCTTACAATCTAAAGGAATGGGGAGAAACAAGAGGTTACATTTTTGTTCAGTTTTAATGTCCCAATTTTAAATATCACTGTTTCAGAGATATGTTGAAGTGACTGTAATGTAAAAATGTAACTGTTACCAGTCTTCAACTGACGTGCACTAGCTGCCGGGTACACTCATCTCCCGGCATGCAAGATCGGTTGGGTACACTCATCTCCCGGCTTGCACTAGCGGCCAAGGACACTCATCTCCCGGCATACACTAAAAGCTGGGCACACTCATCTACCCGGCATGCACTAGCGCTCAAGGAACACTTGTCTCTTGGCATGCACTAGCGGCCAGGGACACTCATCTCCCGCCATGCATTAGCGGCTGGGTACATTCATCTCCTGGCATGCACTAGCGTGCCAGGAACACTTGTCTCTCGGCATGCACTAGTGGCCAGGGTCACTCATCTCCCAGCATGCACTGGTGGCCAGGGACACTTATCTTCCGGCATGCACTAGCGAGGTGGATAGCTGTGTTATTTTTTGTTGCTTTTAGCAATGCGATTTGTGGAGTGTTTTGTGTTGGCTGTCCTTATTGGACTGGCCAACGCGTTCCCTCTGAAAACACCAGGTAAGCATATGATGGCAGTACATCCTATTTTGTTATTCTTATTTTATTTTTCTACGTTATTTAAAAAAGAAAGCTTTGTATTATTATAGAAGGTAATGTACAATTTTCCAAATGGGGCCTCCATACTAAGGCATTACAGAGAAGCAGGAACCCTAAAGCCAGGCCTGAATACAGCATCTCAGCACAGTGTAATCTGCAATGTTACTTGTGAGTGCCGCTATAGCCATAATCCCTATTACAGGGTATGGTGGCGCCTGGTGCGCCTAATTTTCCGTGCCGATTTTGCCTGTCTCGCTACAGCCACCCTAAAGGTGTAGATTAATGTACATTTATGGGTATATAAGAGATCACTCACTTTTGTTAAACTGTCCAAATGCGCCATATTTCAGCTTCAGCTGTGGGAGGAGACTCCGGATCACTGGCGCCAGCGGGGAAGATGGAGGAGGAGTATGAGGAGGAAGAGTATGAGGAGCAGCCAGGTAAGGTCCATTCCATGACTCTGTACTGTGGAAGCAATAATGGCCAAATAGCAGGGCCGGGCTGACACAGAGGCGATAGAGGCTCCAGCCTCAGGGCACAGTGTAGGAGGGGGCACACAACTCACTCAGCTATCATTGTGTTTGAAATAGAGAGAAATAAGATACATGGCAGTGACTGCAAGCCAGGTAGCTAGAGATTAAGGTGTTAGGGGGGTTGGGGGCCCTTGGTGCCTCTTAGTCTGATAGAAATCAGCGTGTGACGCCTGGGGTGGGAGGGATGGAGGGGGGCACTATGGTGTCTCAGCCTTGGGTGCTGGAGGACCTTGCCCCGGCTCTGCCAAAGTGATCATTTATGATTATGGAAGGCAGCTTTCTTCAAATCATTATCTACCTAGAGGCTGCCAGTTAATGGCCATATAGATACATGTATTGAGGATCTATTATTCATGTACATCTTTATGTGTACCTTGTGCTTCTCCAACTGAAACTAATGATGTCTTCTCTCCCACAGAGATCCCATTAAGGATGCTGCTGGCGCTGACCATCGCTGCTTCTCTCGCCATACTATCGGCGTTAGTAGGATGCAGCTGCTACCTAATCAATAAATTCTAGTAAGTATCACTACCATTATCTATACAATCCATACAAGTGATGAACACTAAACTGACACATGCTGGAGTAAGTAACAGGCCTTCATACCAAGATCTGCCCATTCATGAACTGGCAGGAGTGTTCATCATTTGCCCCCCGAACCACAAAGTGCCATGTATGCCAAACACTAATAGATATACACCATGGTCAGATATATTTTTGAATATGTCTCCCAGCTGTAGTCAGATAACTTCCATTCAACTAACGGTGTCAAACTCAAATACAAAAGTGGGCCGAAGCTGAACACTGGGACCAAGTCGCGGGCCAATCTAATGCATTTCAAATATGTGGCGGCAGCATGGGGGGGCATCCTCACAATGTTTACTTCAGGTAACAAAAAGTCTAGAAGCAGCTCTGTGTCAGAGTGCACAAGGTTTGGGGGCACTCCAGGCCCTCTTATAAGAGCTAAAAGTGCATACAATTCACTCTAGCTGCCCTCACTGTTTCTGGTAACCTGACATCAAGATCCTTATTAATAATTGTTATTATTTTATATAGTAATAGCATCTTCTCTGGTGTTGTACAAAGTAAAGAATGTATACAGAGGGGGTAAATGACAAAGTGTGACAGTAACTAATACAATATTATTATTGCAATTCATTTACTGGGTATTCACAGGTGTACCTAACAACATGTATCACCTATAACTGTTATTTTTGTTTTTACTTCCTTGGGCAATCAAGGGACACAGAAAGTGAAAAGGAAGAGGAGGACGTGAGTGATCCTGGAGAAGGGACGAGTGGGGGAGGAACCCACCACACAGATCATCGCCTGAAAGAAAGGATGCAGAAACGCAAACAAAAATTTGACAAGTTCAAGTCAAAGACATTGGAGCAGACCAAAGAAAAGGCAGAAAAGCCAAAGAAGGTGATGGATAAGAAGAAGGCAGCTGTGCAGGAAATGGCTAAACAGAAAGCCTCCAAAGTCAAGGCTTTGGGGAAACAGCTTAGAGAGAAAGCCAAAAAGGAGAACCTGGCAAAAATGAAACAGGCGGCCAGGCAAAAACTCCAGCAGCAGAAAAAGAGCATCCTACAAAAGACTGCAAAGCCACATAAAAGCAGTCTATCCGGATTCTTTAGCAAGAATAAGTCTGCCCCGTCTGCTCCAGCAAGAGGCTTCTCTGGAAAGAGAAGAGGAAAGTTCTGGTAAAAGCCAGCAACAACAAGAGATCCCCCCAGCAGACCATCTCATGTCCTCACCAACATATATATGTACACTGTCCCTGAGGAACGTTAAATAAAAACCCTCAAAAAAATTCCACTTCTGTCATTCTTCTATATTCATTACGTTATTTTTCTTTTATGGTTCTAAATGTAACTTTTCTTTTATATTGCTTCTGCCACCCATATTGAGGACCGGACATGTGTTTGGCCTCAATTCACTAAAAGGGAGCGACTACATCTCCAAGTGGGAGATGTAAAGACTTTAAAAACTACATCTCCCAGCATGCACTAGAGGCCGGGGGCACTCATCTCTCCCTGCATGCACTAATGGCTGGGGGCACTTATTATTATTATTGATTTATAAAGCGTGGCGCTGTACAAAGTAGGAAAACAAAAGGGGTACATAATGATACAGTCAATGATAAACATCAAATATGGACACTGGTATAAAATACAGAACTGGTGATTACCATGACAAATGTAACATCATGAATAAAATGTATAACAGAGTGCAAGCTGTGAAATGAATAACAAATTCCAAGACACAAAAGGGGGAGAGAGCCCTGCCCTTGTGAGCTTACAATCTAAAGGAATGGGGAGAAACAAGAGGTTACATTTTTGTTCAGTTTTAATGTCCCAATTTTAAATATCACTGTTTCAGAGATATGTTGAAGTGACTGTAATGTAAAAATGTAACTGTTACCAGTCTTCAACTGACGTGCACTAGCTGCCGGGTACACTCATCTCCCGGCATGCAAGATCGGTTGGGTACACTCATCTCCCGGCTTGCACTAGCGGCCAAGGACACTCATCTCCCGGCATACACTAAAAGCTGGGCACACTCATCTACCCGGCATGCACTAGCGCTCAAGGAACACTTGTCTCTTGGCATGCACTAGCGGCCAGGGACACTCATCTCCCGCCATGCATTAGCGGCTGGGTACATTCATCTCCTGGCATGCACTAGCGGGCCAGGAACACTTGTCTCTCGGCATGCACTAGTGGCCAGGGTCACTCATCTCCCAGCATGCACTGGTGGCCAGGGACACTTATCTTCCGGCATGCACTAGCGAGGTGGATAGCTGTGTTATTTTTTGTTGCTTTTAGCAATGCGATTTGTGGAGTGTTTTGTGTTGGCTGTCCTTATTGGACTGGCCAACGCGTTCCCTCTGAAAACACCAGGTAAGCATATGATGGCAGTACATCCTATTTTGTTATTCTTATTTTATTTTTCTACGTTATTTAAAAAAGAAAGCTTTGTATTATTATAGAAGGTAATGTACAATTTTCCAAATGGGGCCTCCATACTAAGGCATTACAGAGAAGCAGGAACCCTAAAGCCAGGCCTGAATACAGCTTCTCAGCACAGTGTAATCTGCAATGTTACTTGTGAGTGCCGCTATAGCCATAATCCCTATTACAGGGTATGGTGGCACCTGGTGCGCCTAATTTTCCGTGCCGATTTTGCCTGTCTCGCTACAGCCACCCTAAAGGTGTAGATTAATGTACATTTATGGGTATATAAGAGATCACTCACTTTTGTTAAACTGTCCAAATGCGCCATATTTCAGCTTCAGCTGTGGGAGGAGACTCCGTATCACTGACGCCAGCGGGGAAGATGGAGGAGGAGTATGAGGAGGAAGAGTATGAGGAGCAGCCAGGTAAGGTCCATTCCATGACTCTGTACTGTGGAAGCAATAATGGCCAAATAGCAGGGCCGGGCTGACACAGAGGCGATAGAGGCTCCAGCCTCAGGGCACAGTGTACGAGGGGGCACACAACTCACTCAGCTATCATTGTGTTTGAAATAGAGAGAAATAAGATACATGGCAGTGACTGCAAGCCAGGTAGCTAGAGATTAAGGTGTTAGGGGGGTTGGGGGCCCTTGGTGCCTCTTAGTCTGATAGAAATCAGCGTGTGACGCCTGGGGTGGGAGGGATGGAGGGGGGCACTATGGTGTCTCAGCCTTGGGTGCTGGAGGACCTTGCCCCGGCTCTGCCAAAGTGATCATTTATGATTATGGAAGGCAGCCTTCTTCAAATCATTATCTACCTAGAGGCTGCCAGTTAATGGCCATATAGATACATGTATTGAGGATCTATTATTCATGTACATCTTTATGTGTACCTTGTGCTTCTCCAACTGAAACTAATGATGTCTTCTCTCCCACAGAGATCCCATTAAGGATGCTGCTGGCGCTGACCATCGCTGCTTTTCTCGCCATACTATCGGCGTTAGTAGGATGCAGCTGCTACCTAATCAATAAATTCTAGTAAGTATCACTACCATTATCTATACAATCCATACAAGTGATGAACACTAAACTGACACATGCAGGAGTAAGTAACAGGCCTTCATACCAAGATCTGCCCATTCATGAACTGGCAGGAGTGTTCATCATTTGCCCCCCGAACCACAAAGTGCCATGTATGCCAAACACTAATAGATATACACCATGGTCAGATATATTTTTGAATATGTCTCCCAGCTGTAGTCAGATAACTTCCATTCAACTAACGGTGTCAAACTCAAATACAAAGTGGGCCGAAGCTGAACACTGGGACCAAGTCGCGGGCCAATCTAATGCATTTCAAATATGTGGCGGCAGCATGGGGGGGCATCCTCACAATGTTTACTTCAGGTAACAAAAAGTCTAGAAGCAGCTCTGTGTCAGAGTGCACAAGGTTTGGGGGCACTCCAGGCCCTCTTATAAGAGCTAAAAGTGCATACAATTCACTCTAGCTGCCCTCACTGTTTCTGGTAACCTGACATCATGATCCTTATTAATAATTGTTATTATTTTATATAGTAATAGCATCTTCTCTGGTGTTGTACAAAGTAAAGAATGTATACAGAGGGGGTAAATGACAAAGTGTGACAGTAACTAATACAATATTATTATTGCAATTCATTTACTGGGTATTCACAGGTGTACCTAACAACATGTATCACCTATAACTGTTATTTTTGTTTTTACTTCCTTGGGCAATCAAGGGACACAGAAAGTGAAAAGGAAGAGGAGGACGTGAGTGATCCTGGAGAAGGGACGAGTGGGGGAGGAACCCACCACACAGATCATCGCCTGAAAGGTTGCAGAAACGCAAACAAAAATTTGACAAGTTCAAGTCAAAGAAATTGGAGCAGACCAAAGAAAAGGCAGAAAAGCTAAAGAAGGTGATGGATAAGAAGAAGGCAGCTGTGCAGGAAATGGCTAAACAGAAAGCCCCCAAAGTCAAGGCTTTGGGGAAACAGCTTAGAGAGAAAGCCAAAAAGGAGAACCTGGCAAAAATGAAACAGGCGGCCAGGGAAAAACTCCAGCAGCAGAAAAAGAGCATCCTACAAAAGACTGCAAAGCCACAGAAAAGCCGGCTATCCGGATTCTTTAGCAAGAACAAGTCTGCCCCGTCTGCTCCAGCAAGAGGCTTCTCTGGAAAGAGAAGAGGAAAGTTCTGGTAAAAGCCAGAAACAACAAGAGATCCCCCAGCAGACCATCTCATGTCCTCACCAACATATATATGTACACTGTCCCTGAGGAACTTTAAATAAAAACCCTCAAATAAATTCCACTTCTGTCATTCTTCTATATTCATTACGTTATTTTTCTTTTATGGTTCTAAATGTAACTTTTCTTTTATATTGCTTCTGCCACCCATATTGAGGACCGGACATGTGTTTGGCCTCAATTCACTAAAAGGGAGCGACTACATCTCCAAGTGGGAGATGTAAAGACATTAAAAACTACATCTCCCAGCATGCACTAGAGGCCGGGGGCACTCATCTCTCCCTGCATGCACTAATGGCTGGGGGCACTTATTATTATTATTGATTTATAAAGCATGGCGCTGAACAAAGTAGGAAAACAAAAGGGGTACATAATGATACAGTCAATGATAAACATCAAATATGGACACTGGTATAAAATACAGAACTGGTGATTACCATGACAAATGTAACATCATGAATAAAATGTATAACAGAGTGCAAGCTGTGAAATGAATAACAAATTCCAAGACACAAAAGGGGGAGAGAGCCCTGCCCTTGAGAGCTTACAATCTAAAGGAATGGGGAGAAACAAGAGGTTACATTTTTGTTCAGTTTTAATGTCCCAATTTTAAATATCACTGTTTCAGAGATATGTTGAAGTGACTGTAATGTAAAAATGTAACTGTTACCAGTCTTCAACTGACGTGCACTAGCTGCCGGGTACACTCATCTCCCGGCATGCAAGATCGGTTGGGTACACTCATCTCCCGGCTTGCACTAGCGGCCAAGGACACTCATCTCCCGGCATACACTAAAAGCTGGGCACACTCATCTACCCGGCATGCACTAGCGCTCAAGGAACACTTGTCTCTTGGCATGCACTAGCGGCCAGGGACACTCATCTCCCGCCATGCATTAGCGACTGGGTACATTCATCTCCTGGCATGCACTAGCGGGCCAGGAACACTTGTCTCTCGGCATGCACTAGTGGCCAGGGTCACTCATCTCCCAGCATGCACTGGTGGCCAGGGACACTTATCTTCCGGCATGCACTAGCGAGGTGGATAGCTGTGTTATTTTTTGTTGCTTTTAGCAATGCGATTTGTGGAGTGTTTTGTGTTGGCTGTCCTTATTGGACTGGCCAACGCGTTCCCTCTGAAAACACCAGGTAAGCATATGATGGCAGTACATCCTATTTTGTTATTCTTATTTTATTTTTCTACGTTATTTAAAAAAGAAAGCTTTGTATTATTATAGAAGGTAATGTACAATTTTCCAAATGGGGCCTCCATACTAAGGCATTACAGAGAAGCAGGAACCCTAAAGCCAGGCCTGAATACAGCTTCTCAACACAGTGTAATCTGCAATGTTACTTGTGAGTGCCGCTATAGCCATAATCCCTATTACAGGGTATGGTGGCGCCTGGTGCGCCTAATTTTCCGTGCCGATTTTGCCTGTCTCGCTACAGCCACCCTAAAGGTGTAGATTAATGTACATTTATGGGTATATAAGAGATCACTCACTTTTGTTAAACTGTCCAAATGCGCCATATTTCACAATGCACAAATGCATCTATGTTTTTGTTTATTTTTAGCTTCAGCTGTGGGAGGAGACTCCGGATCACTGGAGCCAGCGGGGTAGATGGAGGAGGAGTATGAGGAGGAAGAGTATGAGGAGCAGCCAGGTAAGGTCCATTCCATGACTGTACTGTGGAAGCAATAATGGCCAAATAGCAGGGCCGGGCTGACACAGAGGCGATAGAGGCTCCAGCCTCAGGGTACAGTGTAGGAGGGGACACACAACTCACTCAGCTATCATTGTGTTTGAAGTAGAGAGAAATAAGATACATGGCAGTGACTGCAAGCCAGGTAGCTAGAGATTAAGGTGTTAGGGGGGTTGGGGGCCCTTGGTGCCTCTTAGTCTGATAGAAATCAGCGTGTGACGCCTGGGGTGGGAGGGATGGAGGGGGGCACTATGGTGTCTCAGCCTTGGGTGCTGGAGGACCTTGCCCCGGCTCTGCCAAAGTGATCATTTATGATTATGGAAGGCAGCTTTCTTCAAATCATTATCTACCTAGAGGCTGCCAGTTAATGGCCATATAGATACATGTATTGAGGATCTATTATTCATGTACATCTTTATGTGTACCTTGTGCTTCTCCAACTGAAACTAATGATGTCTTCTCTCCCACAGAGATCCCATTAAGGATGCTGCTGGCGCTGACCATCGCTGCTTCTCTCGCCATACTATCGGCGTTAGTAGGATGCAGCTGCTACCTAATCAATAAATTCTAGTAAGTATCACTACCATTATCTATACAATCCATACAAGTGATGAACACTAAACTGACACCTGCAGGAGTAAGTAACATGCTTCATACCAAGATCTGCCCATTCATGAACTGGCAGGCATGTTCATCATTTGCCCCACAAACCACAAAGTGCAATGTATGCCAAACACTAATAGATATACACCATAGGCAGATATATTTTTGAATATGTCTCCCAGCTGTAGTCAGGTAACTCCCATTCAACTAGCGGTGTCAAACTCAAATACAAAAGTGGGGCGAAGCTGAACACTGGGACCAAGTTGTGGGCCAACCTTAATGTCTATGGTCATCTCCCTCCCTTTTTTCTAATGTTTCCCTCCGCTATTCATTTCCCTGGTGTATCTTGCCCCCCAGCCCCCGCACCCCCCCCCCCCCCCACACACACACACACACACACACACACACACACACACACACACACACACACACACACACACACACACACACACACACACACACACTACCACCCCCAGTGGCTAGTTAGTTCACTGCTGTCTAATGCCTCTTTCCTCCCCCTATACAGTCCCCTGGTGTATCTTGCCCCCTCCCTCCTCTATACAGTTCCCTGGTATCTAGTGCCCCCCTCACTCTACTATACAGTTCACTGGAGTCTAGTGGCCCCACAGGAAACTGTATATTGATTCAGTTCCCTGGTGTCTAATGACCCCCTCCCTCCCCTATACAGTTCCATGGTGTCTAGTGCTTTCCCCCTTCCTACCCCATATTGCTTCCCTCATAATCTAGGGCTTCACCTCCAATATAGCTTCCCTGGTGGTCTAGAGTGGGCCAAACATAATGCAAAGTGGGGAAACCACTTGCAGGCCAAATGTACCAGCTCTGCAGGCCAGAATTTAACATGTATGTACTAGACTGACTTCAGATCACTCAGGACCTCATGTTCAAGCAGTTCTGTCTCTGGTCCTGCTGGCTTATCACACATTATTATTGCATTACTGCTTGCTTGGCCACATGGTGTGTTGCTAACTGTGAACCATTTCTTCTATTTACAGCCGTAATCAGGAATCCCGGCTTGATCGACTCATCAAAATGCTGGAAGGAGAAGACCTGGAAGCGGTAGTGGTGGACACACCACCAGCCAGTGGGCGTATGCCAGAGCTAGACCCAGAACAACTGCAGTCGGTAGTGGTCGATGAGCCGCCGTCACGACCATTTTGGCAACGCCTTTTTAACGTAGACCCTGGAGAAGTGGTGTCTGACATGGCGGAAAAGTTGCGGACACCAAGACCACAGTGTTGCCAACTCATCCCTTTAATTACTGACACATCTAAGTTATACAGGTTCTGGGGCTACTTACACATAATCAGTGCCTTACCTGCATCTACCTAGCCATGAAACCTGTATAATTCATATGTGTCAGTAATTAAAGGGATGAGTTGGCAACACTGCAAGACCAGGTAAGCAAAAAGCAAAACTGATTTTTCCCTTAATGTAGGTGTTTTTCTTTTCAACGTCTAAGGTAGAAAGTATATCTTGATAAACATGATAAGAATCCAACAAATGATGTCTCCAGGCTTACCTTTACTTGACTAAGTTTGGCCCCACCAACTCATTTTCAAATTAGGACACCTGAAATGAGAAGGATATGGAGGCGGCCATATAGTTTGGCCCCACCAACTCATTTTTATTTAGGACACCTGAAATGAGAAGGATATGGAGGCCAACATATTTATTTACATAAAAGATCAACAGGACTGCCAGGCAACTGGTATTGTTCAAAAGCAAATATATATGGCATCCTCCATATCCCTATCACTTCAAGTGTCCTTTAAGCCACTCTGTTGTACAGTCAGGACACATCTCGCAGTGATGGACCAATAAGGAGACTTCGGAGGCGGGGTGGGATGAGGCCATATAGCTTTTTACAGAAAAGTAAATATTTGCATGTCGCCGCACTGCCGGATTTACCATGACACAACCTGAGGCAAGTATTTCAGAGCGGCACTTTCCAGAGGTGGCAAACTGATAAGGGTCCCGTAAAAATGAAGGGTCCTTAAAAAAACTGCTGCTTTCTGTAGCATTGTACTAATGACTACATGTGCCCACCACACAGATAAGGAAGTATACAAACTGACATTTTTACACTGTCCCTGCTCCCCAGGGTTCATAAACAAACCTGTCTCAGTCTGCAGCAATGTTCTGATGACTTCATGTACAAAATTACAGGCAAAGCAGTATACTTTGTAGCCAGCCCTCTGAAGACATTCTTTAGATTCACTCACATGTCTTGTCTGGAGATCAGTGATCAGATCTGCCTGAAATCGTCAGGATATATTAACAAATGTATCGGCACCTTTATAAATATAAACACCAGGAACTATCAGAAATTATTCATTTGATTTATGAAATCATCCTAAAACAAAATAAAGTCTTTAAAACAAGTGCAGGGCACGGGGATACAGATCAGTGCTGATGAGTGGTCGGATACATGTAGATGTAGCTCTTTCAGTTCAAAGAAAAACAATTGTTTTTAATCTAATTGAACTTTTTGCTTTTTCATGCTAATTGATTCTGTTAAAAGCTTTGGTTACTAAACCGCTGTGTGTGTAAATATCCTGGGATCTGCATGAAGGTTGCATACGTGTTGAAACTGTCACTGTTTCTGAATTTCTGTAACTTTGAGTCTCTCTCCCCCCCCCCCCCCCATCCCCCACAGACACTGAGCAGGAATGATAAGGGATAGGCACACTTGCCCACTGAACACCAATGATAGCCAGTTGCGGTGACTGCACCTTGATTGGGGCAATAATGTGCAGAATGTTCGGTTATTGTTTGTATCTATAATGCCCACTAACATCAGTGAAGATACATAGGAGCAATTCTTGCTGTTCATATGTGGGGTGATTGCTGTGTGTCCTATGTGGGGTAACTAATGCATTTCAAATATGTGGCGGCAGGATGGGGGGGCATCCTCACACTGTTTACTTCAGGCAACAAAAAGTCTAGAAGCAGCCCTGTGTCAGAGTGCACAAGGTTTGGGGGCACTTCAGGCCCTCTTATAAGAGCTAAAAGTGCATACAATTCACTCTAGCTGCCCGCACTGTTTCTGGTAACCTGACATGAAGATCCTTATTAATAATTGTTATTATTTTATATAGTAACAGCATTTTCTCTGGTGTTGTACAAAGTAAAAAACGTATACAGAGGGGGTAAATGACAAAGTGTGACAGTAACTAATACAATATTATTATTGCAATTCATTTACTGGGTATTCACAGGTGTACCTAGCATCATGTATCACCCATTGCTAACTGTTATTTTTATTTTTACTTCCTAGGGCAATCAAGGGACAAAGAAAATGAAGAGGACGAGGAGGACGTGAGTGATCCTGGAGAAGGGACGAGTGGGCGAGGAACTCACCACCACACAGATCATCACCTGAATGAAAGGATGCAGAAACGCAAACAAAAATTTGACAAGTTCAAGTCAAAGAAATTGGAGCAGACCAAAGAAAAGGCAGAAAAGCTAAAGAAGGCGATGGAGAAGAAGAAGGCAGCTGTGCAGGAAATGGCTAAACAGAAAGCCTCCAAAGTCAAGGCTTTGGGGAAACAGCTTAGAGAGAAAGCCAAAAAGGAGAACCTGGCAAAAATGAAACAGGCGGCCAGGAAAAAACTCCAGCAGCAGAAAAAGAGCATCCTACAAAAGACTGCAAAGCCACAGAAAAGCCGTCTATCCGGATTCTATAGCAAGAACAAGTCTGCCCCGTCTGCTCCAGCAAGAGGCTTCTCTGGAAAGAGAAGAGGAAAGTTCTGGTAAAAGCCGGCAACAACAAGAGATCCCCCCAGCAGACCATCTCATGTCCTCAACAACATATATATGTCCACTGTCCCTGAGGAACTTTAAATAAAAACCCTCAAATAAATTCCACTTCTGTTATTCTTCTATATTCATTACGTTATTTTTCTTTTATGGTTCTAAATGTAACTTTTCTTTTATATTGCTTCTGCCACCCATATTGAGAACCGGACATGTCTTTGGCCTCAATTCACTAAAAGGGAGCGACTACATCTCTAAGTAGGAGATGTAAAGACATTAAAAACTACATCTCCCAGCATGCACTAGAGGCCGGGGGCACTCATCTCTCCCTGCATGCACTAATCGCTGGGGGCACTTATTATTATTATTGATTTATAAAGCGTGGCGCTGTACAAAGTAGGAAAACAAAAGGGGTGCATAATGATACAGTCAACGATAAACATCAAATATAGACACTGTAACGATTAGTGTCAGCACACAGAGATAATCTGATTTTTGATGATCTGCAGAATCATCAACAATACAGATGTATACCTGATTATGGATGATCTGCAGAATCACCAATAATACAAGTATGACTAACCTCTGGACACCTAATGAAGTGTAAGTGTTTGGTGCAACTGTAGGCTATCTCCCGTGGGGCGGGAGACACATAACTTCGGCCAGAGACCACCTGAGGAGCAGGTGGCCCTCAGCTGTGCAGGGCCTATCTCCTTAAGAGAGGGGATAGAGATAATCTGGCAGCCAGTGATTCCCTGGTAAACTGGGAATCAGACTGTACTGCAGCCAGAGGACTCCTATGGGATAGAGGCCACTGGCTGCACTGCAGGAAGGACTCTCTGAGGAGCAGGAGGTCCTCGCAGCTAACTGACACTTGGTGGAATAGCGTCACGGGTAGTACAGACAGACTGAACACTCGAGGAATGAGTGACAGCCAGAAGGGTCGGGCAGGCCAGGTCGGCAACACACGAGCAGAAAAGGTGCAAAGACAGAAGGCTGATTCGGTAACCGGGTACAGGCAAGGTTGGCAACTGGTAGGCAGATAGGCAGAGGTACCGAATCAGAAAGCAAGAGAGAGGTCGACAGAGCAAACGGTCATAACAGATATAAAGCACTATCCTAGTCTGTGGTGTAAGGTCCTTGGTCTCGACACCCGGGAACTAGTCTAAAGAATAACACAGTATCCTATGCTTGGGTGTGAGGTCCTTGGTCTCAACACCCTGGAACTGGTCTAAAGTATAACACAGCAATGACACAGTAATCCTAAGCTTGGGTGTGAGGTCCTTGGTCTCAACACCCCGGAACTGCTCTAAAGTATAACACAGCAATGACACAGTAATCCTAAGCTAGGGTGTGAGGTCCTTGGTCTCAACACCCCAGAACTGGTCTAAGGTATAACACAGCAATGACACAGTAATCCTAAGCTTGGGTGTGAGGTCCTTGGTCTCAACACCCTGGAACTGGTTTAAAGTATAACACAGTAAATAACAAGAGCGTAATCTGGCTAAGTGTGAATTCCCAGGTCCACCTGGTTCTAACACACTGTAGGATCTGACTGAGGTCTGAGTGCTCACACGTAAGTATTCGCAACGGCAGACAACCAGCAATTGACAAGCAAGATCTATATATACTACAGCGCTCCTCAGCGCCGCCCCAAGCCACTCAGCCAATCAGGAGTCCCGCTGGGATCAGCTGATCGTCCTGATCAGCTGATACCTCTCCTGCTGGCATAAAGGTCCTGTCTTCTAGCGCGCCCGCACGCAGCTCTCCATCTGTGTGCACTAGAAGGCCCAGGCAAACCAGACACATGCTGCTGTGCGGAAACCGCCGGTCTGAACGCGGAGACAGCCGCCGCCAGACTGCGCGGCGGCATCTCTGCTATTCATTACACACTGGTATAAAATACAGAACTGGTGATTACCATGACAAATGTAACATAATGAATAAAATATATAACAGAGTGCAAGCTGTGAAATGAATAACAAATTCCAAGACACAAAAGGGTGAGAGAGCCCTGCCCTTGTGAGCTTACAATCTAAAGGAATGGGGAGAAACAAGAGGTTACATTTTTGTACAGTTTTAACCACTTTAGGATCCTTGGTACGCACATCCACGTCCCTTTAAACTTCACGTGCGGATCAGGGGGGGTAGATATGCATACTGCTGCCTTACCGTCGCGTTCACGATCCCCGCGCTGTTTTCCGCCGATCCACCGTCGCAGCCCCCTCCATCTGTGATCAGGATGTGAGAATCTTTTGATTCTCAATCCCGATCACCGTTCCCGTGTCTTCGGGGAGCTTGTTAACGTCGCATAAGCTCTGAGACCTACACTTCTGTGTTCAGCTGTGTTCTATTAATAGAAACACGGTCTCAATAGCACCATCTTGTGGCCAAAAAGTAAAATACACCTATTTATGCCACTATACGGTTTTCCATAGCAAGTTTATTATTTTTTTTTTATTCTATTACTTTTAACCCCTTCCATCCCTGCCCCACAGTTACAGAAATAAAACATTTTGTTAAAAAAAAAAAAAAATTACATCATTTAATTTTTTTTACATAAATAGTTACCTTAGGGACTTTTGTAATACAGATGTCATGAGTATATTTTTTCAAAAAAAGTTATTGTAATAAGTGAAAAAGTATTAAAAATCCCTAAATGGAAAAATGCTCCTTCATTTCCAGTTAAAATATTATCACCATACATTGTACTAGGGACACAATTTAAACGTAATAAACCGGACAAATGGGCAAATAAGATGTGTGGGTTTTATGTACCAAAGCACATTTTATTTTTAAACTATAATGGCTGAAAACTGAGAAATATTTTTTTTTCTTTTTTTCCTTATTATTCCCTTTACAATGCATATAAAATATAATAATTCAGAGCAAAAACTACCACCCAAAGAAAGCATAATTTGTGGCGAAAAAAAACAATATATAGATCATTTCAGTGTGATAAGTAACAATAAAGTTATTGCTGAATGAATGGGAGGAGCGCTGAAATGTGAAAGTTGTTTTGGTTTTTTAAGGGGAAAAACCTGTGATCCTGAAGTGGTTAATGTCCCAATTTTAAATATCACTGTTTCAGAGATATGTCGAAGTGACTCTAAAGTAAAACTGTAACTGTTACCAGTCTTCAACTGGCATGCACTAGCGGCCGGGGACACTCATCTCCCGGCATACACTAAAGGCCAGGGACACTCATCTACCCGGCATGCACTAGGGCTCAAGGAACACTTGTCTCTTGGCATGCACTAGCGGCCAGGGACACATCTCCCGGCATGCACTAGCGGCTGGGTACATTCATCTCCTGGCATGCACTAGCGGGCCAGGAACACTTGTCTCTCGGCATGCACTAGTGGCCAGAGTCACTCATCTCCCAGCATGCACTGGTGGCCAGGGACACTTATCTCCCGGCATGCAATAGCGGTTCAGGAACACTTGTCTCCCTGTATGCTCTAGCAGCCGGGTATACTCATCACCTGACATGTCCTAGCAGCTGGGTACACATCTCCCAGCATGCACTAGTGGCAGGGGACACTCATCTCCCGGCATGAACAAGCAGCCGGGGACACTCATCTCCCGGCATGCACATGAAGCCGGGGACACTCATCTCCTGGCATGCACCAGTGGGCCAGGAACACGTCTCTCGGCATGCACTAGTGGCCAGGGTCACTCATCTTCCAGCATGCACTGGTGGCGAGGGACATTTATCTCCCAGCATGCACTAGCGGTCCAGGAACACCAGTCTCCCGGTATGCACTAGCAGCCGGGTACACTCATCACCTGGCATGTACTAGCAGCCGGGTACACATCTCCCAGCATGCACTAGTGGCAGGGGACACTCATCTACCGGCATGCACAAGCAGCCGGGGGCTTTCATCTCCCGGCATGCACTAGCTGTCCAGGAACACTTGTCTCCCGATATGCACTAGTGGCCATTGGCCAATCAAACTTGGATGAGTGTACACATCCTAAAGCTATGTGAACACACTAGATTAAACTTGGCCAAGGCAGACAATAATGACTGGCTTTGCTGAGAATCTAGCATGTTTACAGTGGTCCCCCCCAATGCCCTTTGACAGATAGTGAATGATCCGAGTGGCGGATCAATTCAGCCCGAGTGCTGGCCAAGGGGATTGTGCCACTTATCCCGCCTGATCCGTGACACTGCTCAGGCATTGCTCCTTCACACCTCCTCCCCTCTGCATAGCAGCACACGCATTGCTAGCATAAAGGTTACTGACACATTTATACAGCGTCAGCACAGCACTGTCATCTAAGGGATCGAGCGCCCCCTTCACCTTATCTTTTTATGAGGTTTATAGCAAACCTGAAGCAGAATAAAATGTATGATATAATGAATTGTATGTGTAGTACGGATAATGAGTAGAACATTGGCAGCAAAGAAAAGAGTTTCATATTTTTATTTTCAGTTGTATACCTATATCAATGGAGTAATTTTCCATTAAATACGGTTGTGTCACTACGGTGCGATATGATGTGGTGCAGGGAAAAATATGGATTCCAGGGCTACGCATCTGGACTTCTGCATTGTCCCAGAAGACAACCGTGAAGAGATGCGATGTGGAAAGATGGATGCAGGAAGCATCCAGCTAGTGGAATTGCGCCCTTAAGCTATAAAACAAAGCAGAAATAATGACCAGTTGAATTTTCCTGCAGTAAAACCTTATCTCAAGCTGTCTCTCAATGTTTCTTGGCTGCTTAACCAATTCAGGACCAGAGGTTTACACTCCCTAGTTACCAGGCCATTTCTTACGATTCGGCACTTCACACTTTTCTTGCTCAGTCATACAATTTAGCCCAAATTAATGTTACCTCCTTTTCTTCTCACAAATAGAGCTTTCATTGCTGCTGCTATTTATAGTTTTTTAAAATTTATTTGGCTTCCCCTTTAATTGGCCCTAGACTATGATACACACACTACACGCTATATACATAGACATATACCTATGGCAGGGATTAGATTGTGACCCCTCCGACAGTTAAAGAGGAACTCCAGTGAAAATAATGTAATAAAAAAAAGTGCTTCATTTTTACAATAATTATATATAAATGATTTAGTCAGTGTTTGCTCATTGTAAACTATTTTAAATCTCTGATTTATATTCTGACATTTATTACATGGTGACATTTTTACTGCTGGCAAGTGATGGAGTTTCTGTATGCTGTTTTGGCAGTTGGAAACAGCTGTAAACAGCTATTTCCCACAAGGCAACAAGGTTCACAGACAGGAAACTTCCAGAAGTAGCTCGGTACTCAGAACTTCTTGTGGGAGTTTCACCACAATATCAGTCATACAGCGCCCCCTGATGGTCTGTTTGTGAAAATGAATAGCTTTCTCATGTAAAAGGGGGCATCAGCTACTGATTTGGGATTAAGTTCAATTCTTGGCCGGAGTTTCTCTTTAAGTGACAATGCTATACTCTGTGCAGTGTTGCGTAAGATGTCAGCGCTATATAAATATATAATTAATAAATACTATTAAAAAAAAAAACAGCCTGCTAGCTCTGATCAATGGCTGGCAGGCTGATCGCTGGGGCCTGCTGTGTTTACTGACAGGAGTTTGCGCTCGTGCCAGCTATCATCAAATCTTGATCCTCGCGAGATGACGCCATATGGCCTCAGTGAGACCTGAGAGAGCCTCTCTGCCACCGCCATCTTGCGTTAGGTGGTTGGCAAGAGGTTAAGTGCTTCAGAAAACAGGACTGTATTGACCCAAGTGGGTCAAATAGCTCAGAGAAGCTAATCTGCATATATAACAACATACATTTTTTTAAGTTAATGTTCTATTTCTTAAAGAGGAACTGAACTCTAAACAACAAAATAAACCAACTGAATCCCCTTTAAAAATCATAGGCAGATAGTTAAAAATACATGATAAAAAAAGTAAATAACATTTATAATATGAATCATTTGACAAGCCACTCCCCCTGTGACTTTTGCTGCCGCGGCAGGCTCAGAGAACTCTGGGACCTTCCTCATAGCAAATTCCTCCATGCTCTCACGAGAGTTCCTATGTGTTTACAATGTTATGTCATCAGGGGGCGCCTGGTCCGATGTAACAAGAATGCTGCTGACACTACAAGCAGAGCCTCTCTCCACACAGCGGAGGGAGAGAGAGGCAAGCAGAAATGTGGAGAGATGTGAGAGAGATGCAAAGTGTCGGGGGAGGGAAAGAGCTGAGTAAAGAGGGGATGGAGGGAGGCGACCACACAGGTGGATAGAGACTCAGAGAGAAGTGGAGAAAGAGAGGGGGAAACTGTCAGTGCAGAGAAGTGGATGGACAGAAAGTCCAGCACATAAAGCAGAGTAGAGACAGACCAGGACGAGCACAGATGAGGCCCCCCTCCCCTTGCACAGCAGATAGCCCAGCAGACGGAGAGAGAACACAGCATAGAAACAGTCAGAGACAGCATTATAAGAAGCCTAGCAGGCATGAGAGCCAAGCAGAGAGAGGACAGAAGCGAGTCCAGCAGGGGGTAATGAACTGCTTTGGTTATATATATTTTTTCCTCCTGTGCTTGAGAGGGGGGTTGATTGTAGCCATAAAGAAATTATTCTATCATTACTGGCTGCTCTTTGCTTGTTTCTTTTAGACTGTGCTGCATACCACAGTAGATAAACACAATCTGCCCACCCCCTCCCAAATGCAGTGTCTGTCTGTGGTGTGCAAGCATGATGTAGTGTGCAGTAGAGCATGTTGTGTGTGCTTAGGCTGAAGGTAAGCACAGAAGCCCTTATCAATAAGTTATCAGATAGGGCTGGTTCACACAGACGATTGGCAGCGCTTACCGCCAAGCGTTTGGGACTGGTCGGCTAAACGCTCCCATTCACGTGAATGGGAGCGTTGAGCATCGCGAGGTTACCGGCGATTGCGCATACACGTGTTCCGATGCATGCGACGTCCAGGGCCAGCTAGCCGCCACGGCTTCATGTCCCCTTGAGGGGACAAGAAACGCCAACGCAACGGGAAGCCGACGATCGCCGTACCACTGCCCCCGAACGAGACGTCACAGGACGACGCTGCTTCCCAGCCGCCCCAACGTCGCCTGCCGTCCGTGTGAACCAGCCCTAACAGTGAATGAGGGCGGTGAACTGTGCCTGAGCTGTGCTGTGATAATGTGTAAATGTGGCCATACACTTATAGATTTGCAGAAGATTTGACCATCAGATAGATTTCGGTCAGATGCCAGTCAAGTCGAATCTGACAGTAATCTATCTGATGTAACAATACATTACGTGTCCGTGACCTATGCTTGTCCCCCACTGGCCATGGGATTCCTCCTGCATATACGTGTGCCTCACATGGTTTCTTAGTAAGGGGGCATGTGTGACGTCACACGTGCGCACTTACTAGGAAACCACGTGGGGTGTGCGTGTATGGAGAGCAGAATGTGCCCGGAGCAGCCGAGGGACAAGCGCAGTCTGCGGAAAGGTAATGTATTGTTACACTGGGCACCGGGGGACATACTTTATTAGGAGGGACATCGCTGGGGCTATTAAAGTATTTATAAATTGCTGACATATTGCTGACATATTACACAGTGCTGTACAGAGTTATATGGTCACTGTCCCTCAGAGGGGCTCACAATCTAATCCCTGCCGTAGTCCTATGTCTATGTATGTATTGTGTAGTGCATGTACAGGATCTTCTAAAAAAATTAGCATATTGTGATAAAGTTCATTATTTTCTGTAATGTACTGATAAACGTTAGACTGAAGTAGTTCAAGCCTTTTATTGTTTTTCTTATTGATTATTTTGGCATACAGCTCAGCTGTTTCTGGTTCAAAAGTGGGTTCATGCTTCCATCTGCTGAAAAGCTATATAGAGATGAAGATTTCATTTTTCAGCACGACCTGGCACCTGCTCACAGTGCCAAAACCACTGGTAAATGGTTTACTGACCATGGTATTACTGTGCTCAATTGGCCTGCCAACTCTCCTGACCTGAACCCCATAGAGAATCTGTGGGATATTGTGAAGAGAAAGTTGAGACGCAAGACCCAACACTCTGGATGAGCTTAAGGCCGCTATCGAAGCATCCTGGGCCTCCATATCACCTGAGCAGTGCCACAGGCTGATTGCCTCCATGCCACGCCGCATTGAAGCAGTCATTTTTGCAAAAGGATTCCCGACCAAGTATTGAGTGCATAACTAAACATAATTATTTGAAGGTTGACTTTTTTTTGTTTTACAAACACTTTTCTTTTATTGGTCGGATGAAATATGCTAATTTTTTGAGATAGGAATTTTGGGTTTTCATGAGCTTTATGCCAAAATCATCAATAAGAAAAACAATAAAAGGCTTGAACTACTTCAGTTGTGTGTAATGAATCTAAAATATATGAAAGTCTAATGTTTATCAGTACATTACAGAAAATAATGAACTTTATCACAATATGCTAATTTTTAGAGAAGATCCTGTATATGTTTTTGGGATGTGGAAGGAAACCAGAGTCCTCGGAGGAAACCCACACAGACACAGGGAGAACATACAAACTCCATGCAGATAGAGGCCTGGCTAGGATTTGAACCGGGGACTCAGCACTGCAAGATGAGAGCGCTAACCAATACACCTCCATGCTGCCCTAAATCTTAGCTTATAAATCCTGGCTTACGGATCTTATGGAGTTGTTTTTTGTTGTAATATGTGGTAGTCGTTGGTGAATTTCTAATACATTGTGTGGGAAATAACTTGCATTTCATAACTGATTTAGATATGTGCATTGTGTAAACCTGGCCATACATCTGGAAACTTGGCAGTCAATCGACCAGTTGATTCCATTATTATAATCAGATGAAGATTGGTGCCACCAAGAGTATGTCCAGTTGACGATGCAACCAATTTTGTGTTGCTTGTATCGATCAGGCATGCTTGAAGATGTAGGGCCAAAAAGTCCATTCTGGTGCGCAGCAGAAATGTAGTGGGATATTGTGAAGACAAAGATGATGGAACCCCCGGGGATGGCCCCCCTCCCCTAGTGTAAAATGTGCCCAGTGCGGTATACTGACAGTAGAGGAATAACTACAGAGGATAGACAAAATACAGAGAAGAAAAATGACAGGCTGAAAAACACAGGCAGACATTCATACACAGGCACAGCCAGATGACATCACTGTAACTGTACACTATCACAGGCTAATTTGCATACTGATAGGAGAAAGAAGCTGCTTGAAAAAGGAGGGGTTGGAGGAAGTAGAAATCAGCTGAATGGCACTGTAAACTTGCCAACCAACATATGGCTCCACACTGTTCTAGAATGCAGTAACAGAAATAAGGACACCTGACAGATGTATTACAGCAAACATATATTTTTATTTATTAACCACTTTACCACTGAGGGGGTTTACCCCGACCACCAGAGCAATTTTCACCTTTCAGCGCTCCTTCCATTCATTCGTCTATAACTTTATCATTACTTATCACAATTAAACGATCTATATCTTGTTTTTTCCACCACCAATTAGGCTTTCTTTAGGTGGGACATTATGCCAAGAATTATTTTATTCTAAATGTGTTTTAATGGGAAAATACGAAAAATGTGGGAAAAAAATGTATTATTTCAGTTTTCGGCCATTATAGTTTTTAAATAATGCATGCTACTGTAATTAAAACCCATGAAATGTATTTGCCCTTTTGTCCCGGTTATAAAACCGTTTAAATTATGTCCCTATCACAATGTTTGGCGCCAATATTTTATTTGGAAATAAAGGTGCATTTTTTTCAGTTTTGCGTCCATCCCTAATTACAAGCCCATAGTTTATAAATTAACAGTGTTGTACCCTCCTGACATAAATATTTAAAAAGTTCAGTCCCTAAGGTAACCATTTATGTATTTTTTTTTATTGTACATTTTTTAATTTTTTTTTAATTACAAAAAAAAAAAATTGGGAGTGTGGGAGGTAATGAGTTAATTTTTTGTGTAAAAGTAATTTATTTGTATGTGAAAAATGTGTAGGGTGTAGTTTTACTATTTGGCCACAAGATGGCCACAGTAACTTTTTGTTTTAATGCGACCTCCAAGCGTTCTTCCGGAAGCTTGGAGGAAGTACTTGGAGGCTGGGTAAGTGTTTACTTTTCACAATGATCGCGCTGCTCATCGGAGAGCAGCGGATCATTGCGGGGCTTAGATCAACGAACGGGAATGGATTTTCACGTTCATTGATCTCCGGGCGAGCGGGCGGCGGCGTGTTTACTAGCGGCGGGCGGCGTGTTTACGAGCGGGAGCGCGGGCAGCGGCGGGAGTGCGCAAAGTACGGATTTCTCCGTCCCTGGGGGTTAAAGGATGGAAAAAGGGACGGAGAAATTCGTACGGGCGGGGATAAAGTGGTTAAAGCAGTATTATGCAACACATCAGATATTTTTACAGTATCAAATTTTAAGGTCAGTTCCCCTTTAACTGTACTACTCATACAATTCATTATCTCATAAGTTTATTTTTACTTCAGATTTGCTTTGAGAGAACCCGAGGTCAGAGTAATATGGAGGCTGCCATATTTATTTCCTTATAAACAATGCTAGTTGCCTGGCAGTCCTGTCTTCTGGCATATGTAGTGTTTTAGTCAAAACCCTGGAACCAGCATATGGCTAATCCAGTAAAACCTGAATCAGCTGAGTCAGAGTACCTGATCTGCACATGCTTGTTTAGGGTCTATGACTAATAACATTAGAGACACGGGATCAAGAGGACTGCCAGGCAGCTGGTATTGTTTAACCATTTAAGCTGCCTGGACGTGATTGTAACGTCCAGACGGCTGCTGCATGATCACGCCCGCGTGCACCAGTGTTGCCCCTCGTTAGCCCAGAGATAAGTGCCCGGTAGAAAGACCGACGGCTTCTTATCAGAATCTGCCGTCTTTCTGATGAAAAAAAAAAATGTTCCTGTCCTCCTTATGCTTCCTGAAAGCGAGAGCATTTGCTTCCAGGAAGACTAAAAAAAAAAATTTGACTTGTGGCCAAATAGTAAAACTACAATAGTAAAACTACATCTACATACTTTTTTTATGAAATAAATACACATAATTACATTTAAAATTAACTGTTTACCTCCCACACCAAAATTACCCAAATAATTTTTTTCATAAAAATAAAAGTGAAGATGGTATGTTACAAACATACTGTAAAACTATAAGCTTGTAAATAGTGGAGGGCACAAAACTGGAAAAATGAACCTTTATTTCCAAATAAAATATTGGCGCCATACATAATGAGAGTGGAATCAAAACCTTTGAAACATATAGTTTGGGGGAGTAAGTCAGTGACTGGCAGAGGAATAGCAACAGCCAAGAAAGTAATATTTCTGTGAAATATCTAATTCCAGCCTTCCACTTCCTTGTCTGGTACAGAAAGAAAAACTGTGTTGCATTTTGTTTTTCAGCCACTAGATGGCACTGTTCCCTTAAGGTCTCTCTGCCCCACACACACTGCACGAAAAAACAATTTATGAGGAGCAAAGAGAGGAAATGTCTTGCACATTGCAAAGTATGAGTTTTAAATGCTTTCCATGATGTCAGCCTGAGAGTAACCCAAATATTTCTGTGTTTCATGCTGCCACTGCGAACGTGAAACTCACGTCCCAGCGGCAGTAATAGTTAAAATACCGTAACTTTGAGCACTCTGCAATTGAAAAAGAGCCAAAAGTGCTGTTAAAAATTATTGAGTATCTCCTTGCTTGCTGGTGACTTAAAGTGCACCAGAGCTGAAAAAAAGAAAGTTTTACAAATACCTGGGGCTTCCTCCAGCCCGTCCACTTGAATTGCTCCCATGCCGCCGTCCTCTGCTGCCTGCAGCTTCGGGAACCTGTTCCCGTCAGTTCAGCCAGATGGGGCCAGTCTATGCTGGAGAAGTGCGCCTTCTATGCATCTCTCCAGCGGCATCTCTCCGTGCACTTCCCTTACATCAGACTGGCTCCGACTGACGGAAGTGACGGGGAACCGGTTCCCGAAGCTGTGGGCAGCGGAGGACGGCGGCGTGGGAGCGATTCAAGTGGATGAGGCAGGAGGAAGCCCCAGGTATGTATAAAACTTTATTTTTTTTCAGCTCTGAATCACTTTAACTACTCTAAGACCGCTCCACGCCAATGGGCGTAGCCGCGGCGGCAGCCTCAGGACCGCTTAACACCAATTGGCGTCAGGTCCTGGAGCCGGCTACTGAAGGAGATCGCGTGCATCTCCTTCTCGGGGGTGGAGCACCGCCCCTTCTTCAGTCTCCGAGAAGCTATCGCCGCTCGGGAGACTGTTAGACGGCGTCTAACTATTTACACAGTACAGCGCAGCGATCAGTAGCAGCGCTGTACTGGGGACAGCCGTGTGACATGGCTGTCCCCCTGGGGGACAAGAGAGCGATCGGCCCTCATAGGCAGAAGCCTATAAAAATAATTACAATAAATATTTACAAAACTAAAAACAAACAACTGGGGATGATCCGACTCCGCCAACAGAGAGCTCTGTTGGTGGGGAGAAAAGGGGGGGGGGGAAATCACTCGTATGCTGTGTTGTGCGGCCTTGCAGCTTGGCCTTAAAGCTGCAGTGGCCAATTATGAAAAAAAACAGCCTGGTCTTTAGGAGGGTTTACCACTGTGGTCCTCAAGTGGTTAAAGGCCCTTTTATTTGCAATTTCACCTAGGAAATGTATGAGAAAAAGTGAATTGGCTCTGTCCCATTTCTCTAATATTTTCTCCTAGTAGATATTCTGACACCAGGACCCATATGCAATTCACTTTTTTTCCTGAGTTTTCTCCTAGGTGATATTTTCATGACTTGTAAGTAAAGTGTCTTTTAAACAACCAGCGAGCAAACAAATACTCAAAATAATTTTGACAGTACTTTTTCACCTACTTTGGGTACTTTTTCCATTGCCAAGTGTTAAAAAGTCAATTTAACTTGAAGATGAAAAATTTTCTCCTAGGAGAAAACTCAGGAGAAAATGTGAATTGCATATGGCCCCTTATCATTAAAATGCCTTTTAAGCCACCAGCAGCAATAAATACTCAGAATAATCTTAGAGTAAATTATCACCTACTTTTTGGTACTCTTTTAATTTTAGAGTGCTGAAATGTTATTTTAATCATGAAAAATTACCTCCTAGGAAACAATGTGAAGGGAATAAGGGCCAATGTGTGCTTGAGTTTGTAAGGTGAATATGTATTGATTGATTTAGTCGCGCGTCTTAAGCATCTCCCTCAATCCAGGGAAAGGAGGTGATGAGAACAGTTCTGTTAGTTTACATACCCTTTAAAGAGACACTGAAGCCCAAAAAAATGATAATGATTTGTATGTGTAGTACAGCTAAGAAATAAAACTTTAGCAGCAGAGACATAAGTCTAATATTGTTTCCAGTAAAGGAAGAGTTAAGAGACTCCAAGTGTTATCTATGCAAAAAAGATATTGAGCTCTACGACTTTGAAAATCTTTTGACGCTTGTTATCTCAAATGTCTGTCAAAGTATTTTCTTTTTCTTTGCTGAGAAGGAGTTCAAAAGTTCACTGTTGCTCTGCAAAATCATTTAGAATGTTGAGTAGTGTGTAAAGTGCAAATATTAGAGAATGATGCAATGTCCCAAAAAAAATTATATATATCCGAAAATAAAAGTATGAGAATATTGTCTTTGCTACACAACCAATCCATTTATCATTATTATTATTTTTTTTGCTTCAGTGTCTCTTTACATCTGTCCTGTATTTGATTTAAGCCTGAAACCCCCTTCATATTTTTGTTTTTTAAAGCTCAGTAACCCAGGTCTTTTAGGTCAATCTATGTTCTGATATTTACTGGTAGATAGATCATTCAGGCCTAGTTCACAGTGCTCAGTTGCGCTGCAAAATAATTCTGCATGACAGCTCACTGCTACTATTCTGTGGGCCTGTTCACAGTACTGCGTTGTAACTGATTACGTTACTCTAACTCTGCATGCAGGCTTTGTGTTAAAGTCAATGTCCAATCTGTATTGCAGTTCACAGATATTATGATGCATTATAACAAGTGCCATAGGCAAACGCAGAGAGTATTTCACCTGACTGTAGTGAAGCATTTGAATGAATATGGTTTTGCGCAGTAACTATATGGAGATACACAGTGTCATTTTAACATAATTGTGGACATATAATCTACCCAAAACAAGGATTGAAGTAGATTGAAAGTATTGGCTTACCATCTAAGGTAGCTATAAGGTTTTTTTGTATGCACATGTGGAAACAATAATGAATACATTTATATATCTTTAATAATTGTATTATCTTTTTTTCCATTTTTTAGGGGCAAATCAGAGTGCTTCTATGAGTATGAATAATTGGCGCTGGCTTGCATGATTTATAACCATTTATGTGGATGTGATTTGAGTAGTAAATATATGGTCTTAAATGTTTTATGATTGATGAATAAAGATTTTTTTTTTTTTTTAATCAATAAAAGAGAATTGAGAAAACGTTTGAGCACCACTCTCGCCCTCCTTTTTACATTTCGTGTGTGAAATCAATACAATGGCCTCCATTCACAAGGAGTTACCACATTCGGAAACCAAATTGTCAGAAAATTACCAACTGAAGTATGACCATGTTCACTTCACGTTTGTGAGTGAGGTAATATGTCTATATAAAAATTGCTATTTTAGACTTAAATTCCACAAGAAAATGACATTTATAATTAAACAGGATGCATTGTTTCATCGTTAATTACAGATTGTTTTTTTTTCACCTGTACCTGGCGCTATTTTTCACTCCACATCCAATTGTATGTAGTCTAGAGCCTTTTGAGCTGTGTTTGCTGGACTTTGGAATTTTTTTCCACAGAAAACTTATATTTTTCACACTTTAGTGTTGCATTTTAAACAAACGTTAATTACTTTTTTTTTTTTATTACCACCATGTTACTGCATTTAGGAATTCCTTTGTAAATATGGAAAAATAAACGGTAATAACCATTGTAGGTAATTTTTCCATTTTTTCTTTACAGCATTTTGCAAATTTCTTTACAGCACATATATTTTAAATGGAGGCCAATGGAGATGATTCACGTTTTTTCACCTGTTTTCACCTTAAAGAGACACCGAGCACTTCATAAAAATGAAATTACTACTTACCTGGGGCTTCCTCCAGCCCACCATAGGCCGCAAGGTCCCCCAGCATCCTCCTGGCTCCTCAACCGGTCCCCGGCTGGTGGCTCCGTTAGCAGACGACTTTGGCTTGAAGTCGTCCGATCTGCTTCCCCTCTTCCTGATGAGCGTACTCATGCCGGCCGGCCCAGGTAAGTGGAAATTTCATTTGTATGAAGTGCTTGGTGTCCCTTTAATGACCCGCACACGTAATAAGCACTAATAGTGGGCCATGTAAAAACAGAGGGTGTGTGTAAATACCCACCCTAAACGTCAGACTTCACACAGCTACAAGAATGTTGTTTTTTTTTTGGGGGGGGGGGGGTTTGACACAATGACCTCCATTCATGAGTGAGAGAAAATTGCCGACTGAAGTATGACCATGTTCACATTTACAATGTTTTCCACCTGAAATTACTGTTTGTAAAAAAATTATATAAAGTGCGGTAACATGTTGGGGAAAAAAAATCATAATTTTAGACTTAAATTACACAAAAAAAAAATCAAATCCATAATGAAAAAGAGTGAATTGTTTCCTTATTAATACCGATTTTTTTTTATTGCTTTGAAGTACCTGGCACTATTTTTCAATTCAATAGCTTTTCAGTTGTTTGCTGGACTTGTGTAGTTTGCCACAGAAAACTATATTTTGCACACTTTTCCCACATTTTTTTTACTATTACCACACTACTTTACTGACCTTTACTAGCTCTCTGAAAAATTTTCTGAATGTGGGAAAAAATGGTAATTACCACTGATGGAGGCCATTTTTATCAATATGTCAGAAACATGATGCACACACAAGTGTACATGTAAAATGCAAAGGTAAGCCCCAATAGTGCACATTCCCTTAGGTGTGCAATTTGTAAAGTGTCATAAAAATTACCAACTGATTGTGTTGTTACATGCTGTTCTCCTGCAGTGAGGGCATTACAATAGTAAGAGGCATCCCTGCATCCTTTTAGAATGTTCATGTTTGTTATTCTGCCTCTGCTCTGAGGCTACTTACACACCAAGACGTTGCGTTTTAGGGGACGTTATGGTCGCATAACGTGCCCCTAACGCAACGTATGGTGGTGTTGAAGTTGGACGTCAGATTGAGCTGCGTTATGCAGCTCTCAAAACAGCCGCTCCAGGTTAGTGATAGGAAGTCCGGATCTTTTTAAGGATTCGGATCATTTGAATCGGATAATTGAAAAGATCTGGATCTTTGAACCGAATCATTTGAATCATTTTACTAGGGAAGCAGACTGGGTGAAATGACTAGCAGGACAGGACTTTCCCTGCACTGTACATTCTGTATGTTCCTGTTTCTTCCAGACAGACATCCACTGTGAACCGAATCTTTCATTGTGATGATCCGGATGATTCGACTCACAAAAAAGATCCGATTCGTTCATGATCCGGACAACACTACAGTCCTACCACGAGTCTCTGCAGTGCAGTGAATATTAATTAGCCATGTGGCTGGCCACGGAGGAGGAGGGGAGACCTCCTCCTCCAACATTACTGAGCATGTGCAAACAGTCTGACGCTGCTTAGCCCAGTATAGCGTACAGCATGCAGCACTTTGTTTAAACGTGCTGCGTTACAATGTAACGCAACGTGGGCACTATGAACAGCACAATTGATTTTACAGTGCTGTGAGTTAGGCTGCGTTACTGGCTGCTGTAACGTGGGACTTTAACGTCCCACTGTGAAACCAGCCTGAATCTGTTCATTAGTCTTTCTTAACATTCTATTTAATTGCCACAGCTTACAACATCAAGGAACTTTAGAGGCCGTTTTCACTAGACACGTTGCAATGCAGAAACCGCTACGCATCACAACGCATCTCAATTCTTAACCACTTTACCCCCCGCGGTACGAATTTCTCTGTCCCTTTTTTCCCCCCTAAAAAACCAAGGGACGGAGAAATCCGTACCCACAGACCTGTGGAGGGATGCGATCGCCTCGCAAATTTACCTTCGCGATCCACGCTGCAGTTTTCCACAGCACGCATCCGAGTCCCCATAGCCGCTGACGGGAAGCCGCCTGAAGCTGCGTTTGGTTGTCCGAAAGACAACCTAAGTACCTGTGGAGGGATGCGATCGCCTCGCATGCGAGATGCCAGTGGAAACGGGACCTTACACATGCCATGCTTAGGTGATTTTTCCCACAGGCTCCTCCGCATCTTCATGAACCAAGGAGGTTAAACAGTCGAAGGTATTCATGGGAAGCCTCTTTTGTTCCAATCGCTCTGCTCGTTGCATGGGGGGTATAAAAGTTTGTCCCTCCGGAGAAGCCTTTGGGTCCTATCAGATCAATCACCCGGGACTTGCAGGAAATAGGGGCTGTTTCTATTGGCTCTCTGCTCCTGTCAGTCACAGCTCTCACTGCTTCTGCTTAAGTGAGTCACAGCTCCCAGCACAGACTCGCACAGATGCTGCACTCTTTTTGTCACATCAAAGCAGCCGGTATTGTTTCGTGGCTTTACCGTATGTTGTAGGCTTTATGAATTGACATTTACTGACGTGTTGAGGTATTTACTGCACAAGTCGGTAACCTTCCTCGCTGCTCTGTAATTTCAGCTTTTCATGCGTTCAATTTCAGCTTTTCATGCTGTAACAGCCTTTATGATTTGACATTTTCCTAAGTGCTTGGTACAGTCAGCTGTTTTCTGCATTACTGAATGCGGTAATGCTTTATGAATCGACCCTATTGTGTGGTAACATGATGGGGAAAAAAAATTAGACTTAAATTACACAAAGAATAAAATTCATAATGAAGAAGAGTGCATTGTTTGATCATTGAATATCAATTTTTATTGCTACTTTTCACTTCTCACCCAATTACATGTAGTTTAGCACCTTCAGAGGTGTGTTTGCCAGACGTGAATTTTATGCAATTTTAACGAACGTTAACTTTTTTCACCATTACTGCACTATTTTACAGATGTTTATTAGCAACTGGAAAAAAAAACGGTAATTACTGCTGATGAAGACCGTTATACCAATAATATGTCAGAAAACTGCTGCGCACGCACGCACACACGTGTATACGTACAATGCAAAGATAAGCACTGACAGTGTACATTGCGACATGTGAAATTTGAACTTCAATGCGTTAATGGGAATGCAGATAAATCACATTTTCACAGGGAAAAAACACATTTAATATACATGCATACAAAAAATACAGTAAAATACATTCAGTCAGTGCTGGGCCAAAATTACGCATTAGCGTAATTACGCATCGTAATCATTACGTGTAAGGTTACGGTATTACGCGTAATTAATTACGCGTAGACCGTAGGTTACGCGTAACAAATTACGCGTAAGACAGTAAACTCCTATTGAAATTACACAGTCTGCCGTAATCGCGTAATATTACGCTCCTGTATAATATAGAAAAGCCGCCGACTTTAAGGGTTAATAGCAAAGCCCCCTTAAGTGCTAAGGGCCTCAAATTTGGAGAATATATTAAGGAGATCAGAAGGAATAAGAGGAAAAAAAATTTCAAAAATACCTTATAGTTTTTGAGAAAATCGATGTTAAAGTTTCAAAGGAAAAATATATACATTTAAAAACCCGCCGACTTTAACGGTTAATAGCAAAGCCTGCTTAAAATTTAGGAACACCAAATTCCCAGGGTATATTAAGGGGATCAGTGGGAATAAGAGGAAAAAAAATTTCAAAAAGACCTTATAGTTTTTGAGAAATCGATTTTTAAGTTTCAAGGGCAAAAATGTCTTTTAAATGCGGAAAATGTCAGGTTTTTTTTGCACAGGTAACATTAGTGTATTATTTCATAGATTCCCCCAAGTGGGAAGAGTTTTACTTACTTCGTTCTGAGTGTGGGAAATATAAAAAAAAAAACGACGTGGCGTCCCCCCTCCCAGACCTCTTTAACCCCTTGTCCCCCATGCAGGCTGGGATAGCCAGAATGCGGACCACCGGCCGCGTGGGGCTCCGCACCCTGACTATACCAGCCCGCATGGTCCATGGATTGGGGGGTCTCGGAAGGGGAGGGGCAGCCAAGCTTTCCCCTCCCCCTCCGAGCCCTTGTCCAATCCAAGGACAAGGGGCTCTTCTCCACCTTCGGTTTGAAGGAACCCCCTTGGTCTGCTAAGGACCAATGGGGCTCCTTGGAGCCCAAATACAAAGATTCTTAGAGAGCTCTGAGCTATATAGCTCAGAGCTCTGTCGGGTCCGTGCAGGACGCTAAGTCCCGCCAGCTCCCGCTGCCCTCCCCGCCTCTCCCACATGTCCCCCACATGTGGGTGACAGATGTGGGCGGGGTGGACGGCGGGAGCCGGCGGGGACTTAGCGTCTTGCACGGACGCGTAAGTGTATGCGGCGGCTGAGCGGCGAGTGACGTCGGGTGCGGCGTAGTTACAATGTAACAAAGTTGTTACATTGTAATAACTTTGTTACATTGTAACTGATAGAACATTTCCGAGGCTATTGCGAGGGATCATTTATTTAAAGGGACAGGTAAGTATTAATGGTTAATTAAGAATATTAAAGGACTTTTTTCGTTGTTATGTTTTTTGTTCAATTAAAATACTTTTTCTAAGTGTTTGTGTGTTTATTTACTTTTAACTCTTAAAGGAAATGGGTAAGAGGTACAAGTACCCCTATACTCATTTCTCCTGGGAGGGGGGGTGGGCATCTGGGGGACCCCTTTTTAAAGGGGACTCCCTTTTAAAGGGGACTCCCAGATGCCACCATGACCCCCCCCCCAGGAAATCGCGGCCTCCACCTCCACCGCCCATCGGAGGTGGAGAAGAGCCCCTTGTCCTTGGATTGGACAAGGGCTCGGAGGGGGAGGGGAAAGCTTGGCTGCCCCTCCCCTTCCGAGACCCCCCAATCCATGGACCATGCGGGCTGGTATAGTCAGGGTGCGGAGCCCCACGCGGCCGGTGCTCCGCATTCTGGCTATCCCAGCCTGCATGGGGGACAAGGGGTTAAAGAGGTCTGGGAGGGGGGACCCCACGTCATTTTTTTTTATATTTCCACACTCAGAACGAAGTAAGTAAAACTCTTCCCACTTGGGGGAATCTATGAAAATAATACACTAATGTTACCTGTGCAAAAAAAACTGACATTTTCCGCATTTAAAAGACATTTTTGCCCTTGAAACTTAAAAATCGATTCTCAAAAACTATAAGGTCTTTTTGAAAAAAAAAAATTTTCCTCTTATTCCCACTGATCCCCTTAATATACCCTGGGAATTTGGTGTTCCTAAATTTTAAGCAGGCTTTGCTATTAACCGTTAAAGTCGGCGGGTTTTTAAATGTATATATTTTTCCTTTGAAACTTTAACATCGATTTTCTCAAAAACTATAAGGTCTTTTTGAAAAAAAAAATGTTCCTCTTATTCCTTCTGATCTCCTTAATATATTCTCCAAATTTGAGGCTCTCAGCAATTAAGGGGGCTTTGCTATTAACCCATAAAGTCGTGCGGCTACCTAACATTGATCCATGCGTCAACTTTTCCGCTTGGGAGCATTGCCTTACTCATTAATTGCTAGTAGGAAACTACGCGTAAGGCAATAACGTAACAACCTGTATTACGGTATTCTTACGCGTAATTGTGTAAGGGCCATGCGTAATTACAGACATGAACCGTAGATAAATGTCTACGCCGTAAGCGTAATTCCGTAATAGCGTAAAATTACGCGTAATGATCCGTAAGCGTAGATTTTTCCATTACGACCAGCACTGCATTCAGTATTCACATAGGTACATAAAATATTTTTTAACATTTTTTGTATGAAATCAACACAATGGCCTCCATTCTTAACCACTTTACCCCCCGCGGTATGAATTTCTCCGTCCCTTTTTTCCCCCATAAAAAACCAAGGGACGGAGAAATCCGTACCTTCCGCACTCCCGCCGCTCGTGCACGCCGCCGCCCGCCCGGAGATCAATGAACGGGAAAATCCATTCCCGTTCGTTGATCTAAGCCCCCGCAATGATCTGCTGCTTCTTTGAGAAACAGCGCAATCTTTGTGATCTTCCCAGCCTCATAGTGCTTCCTGTAAGCGTCCTTCCGGACGCTTACAGTTCGCATGTAAACAGACTCACTGTGGCCAAATAGTAAAACTACACCCTAAAGCATTTTACATATACAATAGTTTTACACAATAAATTAACTCATTACCTCCCACACTCCCCAATTTTTTTTTTGTAATTAAAAAAAAAAATACAATAAAAAAAAAAAAAAAATAGTTACCTTAGGGACTGAACTTTTTAAATATTTATGTCAAGAGGGTATAATACTGTTACTTTATAAACTACGGGCTTGTAATTAGGGATGGATACAAAGCTGAAAAACATGCACCTTTATTTCCAAATAAAATATTGGCGCCAAACATTGTGATAGGGACATAATTTAAAGGAATACTATTGATGTATGCATTTCTTTTTAAATGCTGTATGTTGTAGCACACAGTAGGACAAGTACTAGGAGCAATTTGATTCCTCACACAGCTGTTCCTCTCAGCTGTAAAATCCTCTGTCAGTTTTGGCGTCAGTGTTGGATACAAAATGTATCTAAATACTGAGCTCCCAGAGGGCTAGACCATGTCTCTGCACACGGGAGTTGCTATCAACTCCTCATTTTATAGTTTAATTATCACCTTGCTGAAAGAATCTTATTGATATGGTGGTAAGGGGTTAAAGATTCTAGCAATGTGTGTTTATTATCTTTGCTTTTCTTGACTGATAAAGATACTAATAATGGTAATTGTAGACAGTGGTCTGCCCCCTCTTAGCAGCTTGTAAAGTGGATGCAGCCTGGAGTGAATCACCACAAGCAGGCAACCAGTCTGAGTGTAAACACAGACTAGTGTTATAGCTAGTTATATTCCAGCAATATTACAGCTCATTTAGTTACCTGTTACCACCTCAGATCAGCCTATTTCTCCTCATGTCTCCTGCATGCTGTGAGTGGCACAGTGAAATATATTTGTGAGCTGTGTGACAGAGTAACTAAGCAGCTCAGGGCGACCCAAACTACTATGAGTTGTGTGAGAAATGAATTTTTAAGCAGGGATAGCAAGAGAGAGACCTGGGTGAATAAAGTGCCCCTAGCACTAGTGGTAATGTGTACACTAATATAGAGTATTAAAAAAAAAGTTGTTTCAATCGATAGTATTCCTTTAAACTTTTTTATAACCGGGACAAATGGGCAAATACATTTCATGGGTTTTAATTACAGTAGCATGCATTATTTAAAAACTATAATGGCCGAAAACTGAAAAATAAGAATTTTTTCCCACATTTTTTTCCTATATTCCCATTAAAACACATTTAGAATAAAATAATTCTTGGCATAATTTCCCACCTAAAGAAAGCCTAATTGGTGGCGAAAAAAACAAGATATAGTTCATTTCATTGCGATAAGTAATAATAAAGTTATAGACGAATGAATGGAAGGAGCACTGAAAGGTGAAAATTGTTCTGGTGTTCAAGGGGTAAAACCCCTCAGTGGTGAAGTGGTTGATGAGTTACCGAATATGTGGTAAACAAATATAAAAAAATTACCGACTGATGTATGACCACGTTCACCTTCACGTGTTTGTGAGTGCGGTAGCATGTCCGTAAAAAAAATTGTTATGTTAGGGCCCGTTCACACCTGAGCGGGAATCGCACGATTCCCGCTCACGGCAAACCGCTAGCGGTTCTGCGAGAACCGCTACACATTGTAGCGAGTGGCCGTGTTCTCAGTGCCGCGGTTGCGGTTAGCGATAACTGCAACCGCGCTGCATGCAGCGGTTTGCCGGCGACGAGCGTTCCGCGACTTGCGATCGTGATTAGCGTGCAATCGCGATCGCTTCAAAACCGCCGCAGTGTCCAGTGATTTTTCCGCGCTAATCGCGGGAAAATCACTCCCGCAGAACGCCGGCGGTAATCGCCGGCGTTCTGCGATTGTAAGTGTGAATGGGCCCTTAGACTTAAATTCCATAGAAAAATTAAATTCATAATAAAAGGGAAGTATGACTATGTTAACATTTACAATGTTTTCCACTTAGTATGCGCATAGGCACATTAGAAAATGGTTTTTAACCGATTTCCACCTGCCTAAGGCAGGATGGCGGCTCTCTCATGCCTCCCTAGACGCCTATTGGTGTCATCTTGCGAGACGCAAGCTCCCGTTAATACAGAGCGGGCCACAGCGATCGGTCTGCCAGCTGCTGATCAGCGCTTTTTTTTCTTTTTTAATAATTACTTATTTAAATATTTATTTAGCACTATCATCTTACGCAGCGGTGCAGAGTATAGTCTTGTCACTTAACTGTCCCTCAAAAGTGCTCACAATCTAATTCCTACTATAGGCATATGTCTATGTATGTATAGTGTAGTGTATGTATATCCAATGGGGGGAATAAAAAAAGTTTGGCAAAATTTTATATTTTTATCAATTTAAAAAAAAAAAAAACAACTAAAAATATTAGCAAATACCACCAAAAGAAAGCTCTAATTGTGAGAAGAAAGGGAGGTAAAATTAATTTGGGTGCTAAGTTGTATTACCGAGCAATAAGTTTTGAAGTGCCAAATTGTAAAAAATGGCCTGGTCACTAGGAGAGTATAAACCTCTGGGCCTCAAGAGGTTAACCTTTCTTGTGTGCAATCAACACAATGGCCTACATTCACATTGAGTTACTGCACTTGGCAACTGAGTGTCAGAAAGTTACCAATTGAAGTATGATCATGTTCACGTGTACAATGAAAGAAAAAAAAAAAGTGCATCATTGCATTTAAATTTTTATCACTTGTAACCTGGCGCTATTTTTTTACTTTCCATCCAATTACATGTAGTTTAGCGCTACAGAGTTGTGTCTGCTAGACGTGAATTTTTAAACAATATTTTATGCATCTTTTCACCATTACCGCACTATTTTACAGAAGTTTATTAGCACTTGGAAAAAAATTCTGGATGTGGAAGAAAACAACAGTAATTACTGCTGATTTAGGTCATTATGCCAATAATATGTCAGAAAACTGCTGCACACACACACACACACAAGTGTACACGTACAATGCAAAGATAAGCACTGACAATATATATTCCTTTACGTGTTCAATTTGAATTTCAATGCAAGTTAATGGAAATGCAGATAAATTACATTTTTCACAGGAAAGAAAAAAATCATGTTTGATAAAAATTCATGTAAATAAACACCATTGGTAAAAATCAAAAATACAAAACGCAGATTCGTGCATACAAAAAAAAATGCAGTAAAACACATTCAGTATTCACATAGGTACATTACAAAATGGTGTTTAACCTTTGTTGTATGAACTCAACACAATGGCCTCCATTCTCAATGAGTTACCGCATTCGTCAGAAAATTACTGATGTACGACCATGTTCACCTTCACGTTTTTGTCTGCGAGTGCGTAATTTTTATTTTTTTTTTTACTTTAGACTTAAATCCACAGAAAAATTCATAATGAAAAAGGGTGTATTGTTTCATCGTTAACTTCGGGAATTCTGCAAACATGTAAAAATAAATGGTAATAACCATCTTTCATTACAAATTTCTTTACCACACATTTTTAAAGGGGTTATTTAAGCTTTATTAAAAGAAAAAAGTTTTGTTACCTGGGGCTTCTATCGCCCCCCTGCAGACGTCCCGCGCCGGTCCTCAAGTATCCTCCGGTCACCGTGCCGCAGCTCACTTATGTTTTCTCGTCTAACTAGATGAACACCACAGCACTTGCAGGTCTGTGTTCACGCACGTCCATGCTCACGTCACAGGCACCGTCCTGCGCAGGCGCAGTACAAAAAAAAGACTTCGTACTGCACCTGCGCAGGACGCTTTTGGCAACGTGAGAGGGGAGCGTAGACGTACGAGGCCATGAACACACAGTGGCATTTGTCTAGGTAGTTGAAAACACAAGTGAGCCGCGGCACGGGGACCGGAGGATCCTTGAGGACTAGCAAGGGACCGGAGGATCCTTGAGGACCGGCGCGGGACAGAAAGTCTATGTTGCAATAAGTACCGGACTTTATGTAATATCATCATATTTATTCAAACGCGGTAATATTTTTGTCAATGTGACTTATCCCCCAACTGAAAGTTGGTTACCCCACATAGCATTATATATGGTTTACATTGTTACAGTGTTCACAAACATTGTAGAAGTTGGAAGGATCCGCACGTCTTAAAATAAGTATTTAAATCTCTTTAAAATCCACAAAAGCATGACATCTTAGTGTGCCGGGTCAATATTGACGCAAAGCGTTTCGGATAAAACAATCCTTTCTCAAAATGGTTCCAGTACACACTGCATTACTCACATCATCTCATGCCTTTAAATAGGATATCAGAGGACCTGATGGAAAACTGAAGCATTCAAATTTGCATATATACATATTCATGTTCTCCCTGAGCCAACATGCCCATGTATACAAATAAACTGAAATGTTATGGTAGATCCACAATCATTTTGGTCACTACGAATTATCCACTGGAAATCACTCAATTATGTCTATGATCTGTGCCATCACAAACCATATACACAAATAAGATCACAGTGATAAAGCATGTTTCCGTATAAAGCGGGGCCAGCCACTCACCATTAAGCCGACAACATCCCCCGCAGACCATCTGATGTTTAGGATCATACCAGCCAATTACAATTCTGCCTACAGCATTCGCTCTCAGCCTTCATATGACGTTAAAAGTCACATGGTAGCTGCCTACCAATCCGCAGTGTGCCTACAGCGTCCGCTCACAGCTCGCGGCGCTTGCTGTTATGCCACATGACACTGCCGGTCTACAACGGCCGCAGTCAGACTGCGGCGTCTAATCGGCCCAATTTTGTCAGCCAATTGTCGGGGTGCCTGTAACGTCCGCACATAGACTGCGGCAACCTACCAATCAGGACTGCATGTACAGCATCCGCTTGTAAAAATAAAGAGTCCACACATCCACATCCCCATGCACGATATCATGTAAATATAGAGGCAATTACATCCCCTGTTAAAAATGTATACAAAATAATTTATTAACCAACATGAATATGGATATGTGGCCTGTCAATAGAAATAGGTATCTTACATATACTGTACAATTAAGGCATCTGAAGCTTGGAGTAACGCAATCAGAACGATGGAAGATTTGGGAGACAATGCTTCCAGTATTTCCTTTTCCTTGTCATAAAAACAAGCAGCAAACATTGTGGCCCTTTTTTTCACTGGAAAAGGTTTCCTGAAAAAACCTGACCCTAAAATAGCCTAGAGGGATCTTGAAAGTCTGCAAAAGAGACATATAAATTTGGATGTACACGTCAAAGCACTGGTGGAGTATTACAAAGAAGGAAAGATCCCGAGGAGCAGAAGAAGTAGAAAAAAGGAGGTGACGGGAAGACACCGGGAGCCCAATCTGGTGTAGTATCACACGAGCAGGTTTTCTTAGTAATTAAAAGATCATATATACTCACAAGGCTAGGTTGCACATGAGGCAACCACTGTATCACGTGTGTGGGGAAGTACCGTCCCCACTCGGCCTTGTGGGGGGGTGTCGCTTCAAAAAAGTTACCACCTGCCGAGGTGGTAGCCCCTGGTCCCAGGGGGAGTAAACAACGCGGGAGGGTAGGAGGCGCCCTTGGAGGTACTTTAGGTCTAGCTTAAAATTAGTAAATGTGTTTATGCATGTACCATAAGCCAATTTTGTCGGTCTAGATGGAAATAAATATATTCTCCAAGTTTGGAGCTGCCGATTTACCTGATTGTTGATTTAGATAAGTGGAAAGATCCTACCTTAGTAAGTAGTCACTCTCGGGTAGTTGAATAAAACAAGAATTTAATATAGCACTTTTAAAATGACAACGCGTTTCGCGGTTACAACCGCTTCATCAGGTCGTGTTTCGTGCCTTTGGGGTAGAAGAGAAATAGCAGGGCACTGAGACATAGAAACACATATAGTTCAAACTTGACAAATACATCTAAAAATATATCTAAAAAAAAAATGTATATATATATATATATATATATATATATATATATATATATATATATATATATATATATATATATATATATATATATATATATATATATATATATATTATATATTATATCCTCTTATATTCTTATTGTAAACAATCATAAAGTGATCATAGTAGTAGATTGGCTCATGCACCATTGTTTTTAATTATTGTAGTATCCCATGCAGTTTAGTTAGGAGGGGGGCAGATGAGAGGGAATATCCTGCACGCTGGTGCCCCCTGCTGGTCATATAGCCATTGTCTATATGCAACTGAAGCCCTCTCCTACTAATTGGCTGACTTGCTCAGCTTTTGCTTGATTATCACTGCAAGCTAGGTGTATTATGTGTGCACTTTTCATTGGCTTATAAGCAGCCTGCAGGCTTTATAAAGCAGCAGAGAACTGTTTGGGAGTGAGGTTCTCCAATTGTGTGTTTGGTAAGTTTTAGAGCAGTAGGAGACAGGCCTTGGAGGTGGCAGCTCCAAGGTTTTGGCTGCGCTCACATATGGTGTTAGATGCTGGTTCTGGGGCCCCGGGCAGTGAGAGTTCCCGGGGCCCCAGGCTGGCTCATGCACCATTGTTTTTAATTATTGTAGTATCCCATGCAGTTTAGTTAGGAGGGGGGCAGATGAGAGGGAATATCCTGCACGCTGGTGCCCCCTGCTGGTCATATAGCCATTGTCTATATGCAACTGAAGCCCTCTCCTACTAATTGGCTGACTTGCTCAGCTTTTGCTTGATTATCACTGCAAGCTAGGTGTATTATGTGTGCACTTTTCATTGGCTTATAAGCAGCCTGCAGGCTTTATAAAGCAGCAGAGAACTGTTTGGGAGTGAGGTTCTCCAATTGTGTGTTTGGTAAGTTTTAGAGCAGTAGGAGACAGGCCTTGGAGGTGGCAGCTCCAAGGTTTTGGCTGCGCTCACATATGGTGTTAGATGCTGGTTCTGGGGCCCCGGGCAGTGAGAGTTCCCGGGGCCCCAGGCTGGCTCATGCACCATTGTTTTTAATTATTGTAGTATCCCATGCAGTTTAGTTAGGAGGGGGGCAGATGAGAGGGAATATCCTGCACGCTGGTGCCCCCTGCTGGTCATATAGCCATTGTCTATATGCAACTGAAGCCCTCTCCTACTAATTGGCTGACTTGCTCAGCTTTTGCTTGATTATCACTGCAAGCTAGGTGTATTATGTGTGCACTTTTCATTGGCTTATAAGCAGCCTGCAGGCTTTATAAAGCAGCAGAGAACTGTTTGGGAGTGAGGTTCTCCAATTGTGTGTTTGGTAAGTTTTAGAGCAGTAGGAGACAGGCCTTGGAGGTGGCAGCTCCAAGGTTTTGGCTGCGCTCACATATGGTGTTAGATGCTGGTTCTGGGGCCCCGGGCAGTGAGAGTTCCCGGGGCCCCAGGCTGGCTCATGCACCATTGTTTTTAATTATTGTAGTATCCCATGCAGTTTAGTTAGGAGGGGGGCAGATGAGAGGGAATATCCTGCACGCTGGTGCCCCCTGCTGGTCATATAGCCATTGTCTATATGCAACTGAAGCCCTCTCCTACTAATTGGCTGACTTGCTCAGCTTTTGCTTGATTATCACTGCAAGCTAGGTGTATTATGTGTGCACTTTTCATTGGCTTATAAGCAGCCTGCAGGCTTTATAAAGCAGCAGAGAACTGTTTGGGAGTGAGGTTCTCCAATTGTGTGTTTGGTAAGTTTTAGAGCAGTAGGAGACAGGCCTTGGAGGTGGCAGCTCCAAGGTTTTGGCTGCGCTCACATATGGTGTTAGATGCTGGTTCTGGGGCCCCGGGCAGTGAGAGTTCCCGGGGCCCCAGGCTGGCTCATGCACCATTGTTTTTAATTATTGTAGTATCCCATGCAGTTTAGTTAGGAGGGGGGCAGATGAGAGGGAATATCCTGCACGCTGGTGCCCCCTGCTGGTCATATAGCCATTGTCTATATGCAACTGAAGCCCTCTCCTACTAATTGGCTGACTTGCTCAGCTTTTGCTTGATTATCACTGCAAGCTAGGTGTATTATGTGTGCACTTTTCATTGGCTTATAAGCAGCCTGCAGGCTTTATAAAGCAGCAGAGAACTGTTTGGGAGTGAGGTTCTCCAATTGTGTGTTTGGTAAGTTTTAGAGCAGTAGGAGACAGGCCTTGGAGGTGGCAGCTCCAAGGTTTTGGCTGCGCTCACATATGGTGTTAGATGCTGGTTCTGGGGCCCCGGGCAGTGAGAGTTCCCGGGGCCCCAGGCTGGCTCATGCACCATTGTTTTTAATTATTGTAGTATCCCATGCAGTTTAGTTAGGAGGGGGGCAGATGAGAGGGAATATCCTGCACGCTGGTGCCCCCTGCTGGTCATATAGCCATTGTCTATATGCAACTGAAGCCCTCTCCTACTAATTGGCTGACTTGCTCAGCTTTTGCTTGATTATCACTGCAAGCTAGGTGTATTATGTGTGCACTTTTCATTGGCTTATAAGCAGCCTGCAGGCTTTATAAAGCAGCAGAGAACTGTTTGGGAGTGAGGTTCTCCAATTGTGTGTTTGGTAAGTTTTAGAGCAGTAGGAGACAGGCCTTGGAGGTGGCAGCTCCAAGGTTTTGGCTGCGCTCACATATGGTGTTAGATGCTGGTTCTGGGGCCCCGGGCAGTGAGAGTTCCCGGGGCCCCAGGCTGGCTCATGCACCATTGTTTTTAATTATAGTAGTAGATTGGTAGTCTATACTCTCATTGTAAGCCATAAAAATGATCATAGTAACAGGTTGATAGTCTATATTCTCCAGTTTCATACACAAATATAAAGAGATAAAACAATAAAACATGTTGGTAATACTATGGACTAAAACATATATGTTCTATACATTAATTTTGGCATTAGGCAAATCCCCTGTATATGCCCCATATTAGTGCTTGAGGGGCCTTGCATAGTGGAGGCACGACTAACAATCTACCTTGTCTCAGTTACATACTATCTGCCATTATGAGTGGCTCCAGGATACTGGGAGAGGTCACATGATAGGACTTATGTACCATGCCGCCTGGCCTGTGTGCTAACCTGACTGGTGAGGGACAGCAGATATATTTATGGGAGGAGAGTGTATGTGCCCCTATGTGAGGCCGCTTACCTATTCTGAGCAGTTTCCAGTCTCGGGCGCCTCATAAGCGCCGCTGCCGCCACTGAATGGATTTGAAGAGGGAGAATTACGTATTTCCGCATACGTCATACGGGAGCGGACGTGACAGACACCGTCACCGCACCTCCCCCGTAGTGGTAGGGTATAGGGCGCGCAATTCTCATGGCGTGGTGGCGGGGGGCGTGATTTAGTAGCGTCATCTCGCTCCTAAGCGTGATGACGCTAGATCAAGGGGGATGTGGGTCCAGCTTGAGGATGGGGGCGTAACAGAGTGCGTCACCTCGCTGCTATGCGTGGTGGCGCCTTACTGGTGGTGATGTTTACCCCTAGAGCATCTAGTCTCCTAGGAGACGCCATCTTGCAGGGCTCCACAGTGACGTCGGCCATTTTTATGTGGTCCGATGTTAGTATATACTGTTATGCTTTCAGGAAATTTTTCTCGTTGGACCTAAACATAGAAACGAATGATTCTTATATAGCAAATAGTCCACAATCATGTCATTAGGCATAGGTTATATCCAATAATAAAAATAGTATAGCATTATACAAATAGATGTAATACATAATAAATAGAAACAAAGTCAAAGCAGAAGTGAAGCAACACTATTCTTTTTTGTGAGTATGGATGCATATTAATGATTGCAGCAAAATTTGATACTCATGGTTACAGATAGTGGCTAATGTATATATTCTCTTAGTTTATAGTACAGTTATTCTCCAGTATCTCCCTATCACAGTGTATCCTAAATGCATACTATGCTAGACTACCGTAATCGCTGCTGTGCTGTATATCAGATGAGGGCGTAAAGCCGAGTATGGATGTGGAACGGGGAGCGATATAGGTTACCTGTGCATATCCAAAAGGCTGCACCTCCTTAGAGAGGGGGGGGGGGAACTGAGTTACCAAGGTTGTATTCTTTGGGGATGCTCCCATTTGCTACATATTTCCTATTCTATTATAGAAGACGGGTGTTTAGAGAGGGGGGGGGGAAGGGAATCATGGATGAAGGCTTCCCGGTGAGAGTGTTAATGGTCAGGACCTGATAGATTTCTTTTATATTTTCTATATTTCTGTTTTTTTATGTATATATACATACACACACATATGTATATACATGCATATATACACATACGCACACGCACACATATCTAAGTGCTAGAAGAGGGGGCCCAGAAGGAGCTATACCGGAACCTTTTCTAGGGGACACTAACTCAGTGACGGAATATTACACTTTGATTCAAGATTAGGTTGCTTAGGTGGAACAATCCCTAAATCCAGGGGTTGGATTCTAAGATGAGTACTTATGCCAGTCTGTTCATAGATTATGTTCGAGACATATGTTCAGTCCCTCCGGTTGTAGGGTATTCAATTTAAAGATCCAAAACATTTCCCTACTCTTCAGTTTGCTCTTTCGATTCTTTGCTGATTCTGGAACTTGTTCTATGGGACATACCTTTGTCCCCTCTATCTGTTGATTGTGGAATAGTTTGAAATGTCTTGAAAGTCCATGTTTCATGAAGCCATTGGTAATGTTTCGTCTATGTTGGCCCCATCTTGTACGAAATAGCTGGGTGGTTCGGCCTACATATTGTAGGCCGCAGGGGCAGGTGATTAAGTATATCACATAGCTTGCAGAACAGTCCATATTCTGTCTAATGATACGTGTTTCTCCTGTTGTGGTGGACCCAAACTCGATGGCGTTCGAGCTGATTAATTTGCAGCACAGGCACTTTGGTTGTAAGCAGCATGTGATTCGTCCTTTTTGCTCATTCGTTTCCTCTTTCGTGGGACCCTGTTCTGTTTCTCGTAGGGTGCTTGGGGACAGTCTGTTCTTGAGGGTCCTTGCCCTTCGAAAGATGCACCTCGGTTTGTTGGATAAGTTCATTTTTAACATTGGATCCCTCTGTAGTAGGGGCCAATGCTTTTTCAGAATATCGTTTATCGACTTATGTTGGTTCGAATAGCGGGTGATGAAGTTGACCTCTTTTTGTTCTCCTTTCGGTTTGGTTCTTGAGTCTTTGGTCTCAAGTAGAGTTTCTCTCGGTGTAATCCTGGCTCTTTTCTTTGCTTCCAGTGTTAGTTTTTTTGGAAAACCCCTCTCCTCGAATTTCCTCGTTAATATTTTCGATTGGGCATCGAAGGTCTTCAAATCACTGCAGTTCTTCCTAATTCTGAGGAACTGTCCGTATGGGATGTTTCTTCTCCAAGACTTATGGTGGGAACTTCTAAAATCTATATACGAGTTTGCGTCCACTTTCTTGAAGTGATTTTTCGATTTTATGATGTTTTTCTCGTGATACAGTGTGAGGTCTAGGTAATCGATTGTATCCTTATTATAGTTGTGTGTAAAGGAGATCCCCCAATCATTGTCGTTCATATATTTGTTAAACTCCTTTATGGATTCATAGTCTCCATTCCAGATAAGGATTAGGTCATCTATATACCTTTTATAGAGGACGATATTAGATTTGAATGGGTTCCCTTGGGATAGTAGTAGTTCTTCCAGATGTCCCATCGTGAGATTAGCGTAACTGGGTGCAAAGTTTGCCCCCATAGCTGTTCCTCGTTTTTGCCGGTAAATAGTTTCTTGAAACGTGAAGCTGTTATGGGTGAGCGTGAATGCAATGGCCTGGATCAGAAAATATTTTTGTTTGACAGGTAATTTTTCATCCTGGTTGAGATAATACCATACAGCTCTGAGGCCTATATGGTGGTGGATATTTGTATAAAGGGCTGTGACATCTAGAGTTAACCAGTGGAACCCTTCGCTCCATTCAATGTTCTTCACAAGGTTGAGCAGATGCGTAGAGTCTTTGAGATATGATGGGAGGTTTTTCACATATGGCTGCAGGTGTAGGTCTATTAGTTCTGAAAGATGGGATGTGATGGAATCTATCCCGGCTATAATGGGGCGTCCTGGTGGGTTGGTGATTGATTTGTGTATTTTGGGGAGGTGGTAGAAGTGCGCTTGTACAGGATCCGGTATCCATACATAGTCTCTCTCAGTCTTGGTGATTATTTTTTCGTCCAGGGCCCACTTTAATAGAATCTGCAAAGCCTCTGAGTGGTCTCGGGTTGGGTTCTCGTGTAACACTTCATAATAGTCTCTATCGTCTAGGATTTTCTTCGCTTCATTAATATATTCATCCCTGTTCATAATTACTATCCCCCCCCCCCCCCTTGTCCGCAGCCTTGATGACAATTTCTTTGTTGGCTTCCAATCCTTTGATGGCTTTTTCTTCCTTACGAGTCAGGTTGGATTTTCTTTCTTTGGTCTCCAGGTCCTTAAAATCATCCATCACTTGTTTGTAGAAGGCTTCCACATAAGGGCCTTTGTGTGTGGTGGGATAGAATTTAGATGGATTTTTTAGATCAGTATAGATGTATCTTTCTAGGGCCAATTTTGTCTGTTCTGCAGGTACAGTTTCCGTCTGTTCTTCTGAGTTGATGATAATGGGGGTAGTCCTCCTATCTGTCGTAGTTCACGCTCACCCATAACAGCTTCACGTTTCAAGAAACTATTTACCGGCAAAAACGAGGAACAGCTATGGGGGCAAACTTTGCACCCAGTTACGCTAATCTCACGATGGGACATCTGGAAGAACTACTACTATCCCAAGGGAACCCATTCAAATCTAATATCGTCCTCTATAAAAGGTATATAGATGACCTAATCCTTATCTGGAATGGAGACTATGAATCCATAAAGGAGTTTAACAAATATATGAACGACAATGATTGGGGGATCTCCTTTACACACAACTATAATAAGGATACAATCGATTACCTAGACCTCACACTGTATCACGAGAAAAACATCATAAAATCGAAAAATCACTTCAAGAAAGTGGACGCAAACTCGTATATAGATTTTAGAAGTTCCCACCATAAGTCTTGGAGAAGAAACATCCCATACGGACAGTTCCTCAGAATTAGGAAGAACTGCAGTGATTTGAAGACCTTCGATGCCCAATCGAAAATATTAACGAGGAAATTCGAGGAGAGGGGTTTTCCAAAAAAACTAACACTGGAAGCAAAGAAAAGAGCCAGGATTACACCGAGAGAAACTCTACTTGAGACCAAAGACTCAAGAACCAAACCGAAAGGAGAACAAAAAGAGGTCAACTTCATCACCCGCTATTCGAACCAACATAAGTCGATAAACGATATTCTGAAAAAGCATTGGCCCCTACTACAGAGGGATCCAATGTTAAAAATGAACTTATCCAACAAACCGAGGTGCATCTTTCGAAGGGCAAGGACCCTCAAGAACAGACTGTCCCCAAGCACCCTACGAGAAACAGAACAGGGTCCCACGAAAGAGGAAGCGAATGAGCAAAAAGGACGAATCACATGCTGCTTACAACCAAAGTGCCTGTGCTGCAAATTAATCAGCTCGAACGCCATCGAGTTTGGGTCCACCACAACAGGAGAAACACATATCATTAGACAGAATATGGACTGTTCTGCAAGCTATGTGATATACTTAATCACCTGCCCCTGCGGCCTACAATATGTAGGCCGAACCACCCAGCTATTTCGTACAAGATGGGGCCAACATAGACGAAACATTACCAATGGCTTCATGAAACATGGACTTTCAAGACATTTCAAACTATTCCACAATCAACAGATAGAGGGGACAAAGGTATGCCCCATAGAACAAGTTCCAGAATCAGCAAAGAATCGAAAGAGCAAACTGAAGAGTAGGGAAATGTTTTGGATCTTTAAATTGAATACCCTACAACCGGAGGGACTGAACATATGTCTCGAACATAATCTATGAACAGACTGGCATAAGTACTCATCTTAGAATCCAACCCCTGGATTTAGGGATTGTTCCACCTAAGCAACCTAATCTTGAATCAAGGCAAAGTGTAATATTCCGTCACTGAGTTAGTGTCCCCTAGAAAAGGTTCCGGTATAGCTCCTTCTGGGCCCCCTCTTCTAGCACTTAGATATGTGTGCGTATGTGTATATATGCATGTATATACATATGTGTGTGTATGTATATATACATAAAAAAACAGAAATATAGAAAATATAAAAGAAATCTATCAGGTCCTGACCATTAACACTCTCACCGGGAAGCCTTCATCCATGATTCCCTTCCCCCCCCCCCCCCCTCTCTAAACACCCGTCTTCTATAATAGAATAGGAAATATGTAGCAAATGGGAGCATCCCCAAAGAATACAACCTTGGTAACTCAGTTCCCCCCCCCCCCCTCTCTAAGGAGGTGCAGCCTTTTGGATATGCACAGGTAACCTATATCGCTCCCCGTTCCACATCCATACTCGGCTTTACGCCCTCATCTGATATACAGCACAGCAGCGATTAGTCTAGCATAGTATGCATTTAGGATACACTGTGATAGGGAGATACTGGAGAATAACTGTACTATAAACTAAGAGAATATATACATTAGCCACTATCTGTAACCATGAGTATCAAATTTTGCTGCAATCATTAATATGCATCCATACTCACAAAAAAGAATAGTGTTGCTTCACTTCTGCTTTGACTTTGTTTCTATTTATTATGTATTACATCTATTTGTATAATGCTATACTATTTTTATTATTGGATATAGCCTATGCCTAATGACATGATTGTGGACTATTTGCTATATAAGAATCATTCGTTTCTATGTTTAGGTCCAACGAGAAAAATTTCCTGAAAGCATAACAGTATATACTAACATCGGACCACATAAAAATGGCCGACGTCACTGTGGAGCCCTGCAAGATGTCCCACCTCCCCGGCGTCTCCTAGGAGACTAGATGCTCTAGGGGTAAACATCACCACCAGTAAGGCGCCACCACGCATAGCAGCGAGGTGACGCACTCTGTTACGCCCCCATCCTCAAGCTGGACCCACATCCCCCTTGATCTAGCGTCATCACGCTTAGGAGCGAGATGACGCTACTAAATCACGCCCCCCGCCACCACGCCATGAGAATTGCGCGCCCTATACCCTACCACTACGGGGGAGGTGCGGTGACGGTGTCTGTCACGTCCCCTTCCGTATGACGTATGCGGAAATACGTAATTCTCCCTCTTCAAATCCATTCAGTGGCGGCAGCGGCGCTTATGAGGCGCCCGAGACTGGAAACTGCTCAGAATAGGTAAGCGGCCTCACATAGGGGCACATACACTCTCCTCCCATAAATATACCTGCTGTCCCTCACCAGTCAGGTTAGCACACAGGCCAGGCGGCATGGTACATAAGTCCTATCATGTGACCTCTCCCAGTATCCTGGAGCCACTCATAATGGCAGATAGTATGTAACTGAGACAAGGTAGATTGTTAGTCGTGCCTCCACTATGCAAGGCCCCTCAAGCACTAATATGGGGCATATACAGGGGATTTGCCTAATGCCAAAATTAATGTATAGAACATATATGTTTTAGTCCATAGTATTACCAACATGTTTTATTGTTTTATCTCTTTATATTTGTGTATGAAACTGGAGAATATAGACTATCAACCTGTTACTATGATCATTTTTATGGCTTACAATGAGAGTATAGACTACCAATCTACTACTATGATCATTTTATGATTGTTTACAATAAGAATATAAGAGGATATATTATATATATATATATATATATATATATATATATATATATATATATATATATATATATTTAGATATATTTTTAGATGTATTTGTCAAGTTTGAACTATATGTGTTTCTATGTCTCAGTGCCCTGCTATTTCTCTTCTACCCCAAAGGCACGAAACACGACCTGATGAAGCGGTTGTAACCGCGAAACGCGTTGTCATTTTAAAAGTGCTATATTAAATTCTTGTTTTATTCAACTACCCGAGAGTGACTACTTACTAAGGTAGGATCTTTCCACTTATCTAAATCAACAATCAGGTAAATCGGCAGCTCCAAACTTGGAGAATATATTTATTTCCATCTAGACCGACAAAATTGGCTTATGGTACATGCATAAACACATTTACTAATTTTAAGCTAGACCTAAAGTACCTCCAAGGGCGCCTCCTACCCTCCCGCGAGGAGCACAAGTACCCCCTATATTGTTTCCTAAGTGCAAGGAGTATTGCAATACATGGGAACAATATTGGAACAAAGCTGCGTTTGACGCTATTTTGGTCACAGTTCAGAGGATAATGAAATAACTCCCCCAACTGGAGGAACAGATTTTTTTATTGAAAATTAATCTGGCAGAAATGCTAGATAGGACAGAATTTGATGAGTTTATTCATGAAATTGAAGGAGTCTGAGGGAGGATTGGAAGAAGCCAAACGTAATAAATTTCATTGTGACGAGCAGGACTATCATACTGGCTATGTATATCGTTGGCAGAGAGGTGGTGTTCCTGTTCCATTTAGAAGGAACAAGCCAAATAAGCCAAGAAAACCAAGAAAACCAAGAAAAAATCCTAAACCTCGGGCTCCTGGTGATCCGACAGATCAATCTTCCTCTGATTATTCACAGGCCACAGACGAGCAATCGCCCAATTCAGACATCGTAAGCAGAGGGGAAGAAAGAAGTATCAAAAACAAAAGCAAAGAGGCTCCTCGATGGAGTTGAGAAATCGAAAGTAGTCCCGGTGGACTTAGTTGTCAATATCTCACAACACAATTTATCAGAGATTGAACATCGTGTCCTTAATTTTGGTTTATGATTTTGCCCTTCTAATTTTCCCGATTTTTTTAAATTAGATATTGAGTTACAAAAATGTTTTAGGGCTTTGAAACTAAATAATTTTTTTGCTAATGGTCCAATATACACCTTGTCAAGGGATGCTAGTTCTAACAGTATCAATCTAAAGGAATGGGGTTTGAGGAACAAAAGTGTATTTCAACCCTCTAGTCATGCAGTCATTGACAAATATATTAATTTGGTCGTGACTGATATAGAACAACTCTGATTTTGAGGCAAAGAAACTGAAACAGATTGTTAGTAACATGACGAAGGACGAGAGATTAGCAATTACTGGACTGAGTAATAATCCTGCCATAACAATACGGGCAGCTGATAAGGGAGGGGACGTTGTTATTATGGACACTAAGATGTATAAAGAAGAGATTCTTTCCCAACTAAGTGAAACCGAGGTCTACGAACAAGCTTTGTATGACCCCACCAGTGACATTCAAGGCAAGATTGAAGGAATGCTAAATAAAACAGAAGAAAAACAGCTAATTGCTCAAGAAATTTTTGATCAAGGACTCTCCTAGGATTCCGATTATATACACTTTACAGAAGATCCATAAAAAAAACTTCAAAATCCCCCTGGTCGTCCATAAAAAAACTTCAAAATACTCCTGGTCGTCCCATCGTATCAGGGGTGGACTTGATTTTTTCAAACATTGCCATTTTTTTTTTAGATAAAATACTAAATCCTATAGTACTTACCTTGGATTCATATTTGAGGGACATTCAGCATTTTTTGCAGGCCATTTCAAATGTACAGGGTTTAGACAATGAAGTTCTCCTAGTTACTATAGATGTTAATAGTCTCTATACTTCCATACCCCATGATGGGGGTCTGGAGGCAATTGAGCACTATTTATTGATTGACACTGATTTTGATAAACAACAGACAGAATTTTTGATGGCGCTGTTGGATCTGTTCTTAAGGAATAATTATTTCCTGTTTGGAGATACCTTTTATATGCAGCGTAGAAGTAAGGCAATGGGCTCGAACGTGGCCCCATCCTACGCTAATTTATTCATGGATTTATACGAAGATGCATTTGTTTATTCAAATTTGTTATTTTGTAGGCATGCATTACTATGGCGATGATATATTGATGATTTTTGTTTGTGGGCGGGGCCACATTCAAGCCTGGAGACCTTTAGAGATCAGCTGCACAAATCATGTCCCGAAATTAGATTCACTATTGAGTGTAATTTTGAGGGGGTGATTTTTTTTTAGATACATGGGTGATTAGACAAGGAGATCGCTTGGTCACTGATTTATATACAAAACCAATAGACAGGAACTCGATTCTCCACTATGCCAGCTTTCATGTCCCACTTTAAAAATAATATTCCTAAAGGACAATTTAAAAGGATTGAACATATTGTGAGGGATCCTGATGTTAGGATCATTAGACTGGAAGAGATGAAATATATGGGGTTAAAGGAACTCCGAGGTCAACTGAAAAATGAAAATAGTACTCACCGGGGCTTTCTCAAGCCCAGTGCTGGTCGGGAGGTCCCACGACGGCATCCTGGCTCCTTTCCTAGTCCCCGCTCCGGAATGGCTGCCCGGCGGTAGCCCGGCGCCACTCGGCCGAGTGTCGGGCTCCTTCTTCCGCGTATGAACGCATTGAACCAGTAACGAACCAGTAACGCGTAAAAATGTATGTGTTAATGTTCCTGCACTAGTGGGAATGCGTAAAAATGTACGCAATGCTGCCAGCGGGGGACTGGAGCAGCAGTGAGTGACTACGAGGGCACAGGATGGCTGCATGGGGCTGGTGGAAGCTCCAGGTAAGTGAAACTCATTTTTTTATTTTGCTTGAACTTTCCCTTTAATTTTTGTAGATGTTTATATATTATAATATTTGTTATGGCAGTGGTTCCCAACCTTTTTGGAGTCGTGACACATCAAACCAAACGTTCAGATCTCCGTGACACGTAGACTAAATGCAGTTTAATGTGTAATGAGTGTACAGTGTAATGAGAGACAGCGTTTCCCCACTAAATGCACATAAGAGACAGCGTTTCACCAGTAAATGCAGGTAATGACAGACCGCGTTTCACCAGTAAATGCACGTAATGAGAGACATCGTTTCCCCAGTAAATGCACATAATAAGAGACAGCTTTTCACCAGTAAATGCACATAATAAGAGACAGCTTTTCACCAGTAAATGTACATAATGACAAACAGCCAGTTGTCCCCAGTATATGTAGCCAGGGATACATGTGCCCAGTATATGTAGCCAGGGGTATATGTGCCCAGTATATGTAGCCAGGGGTATATGTGCCCAGTATATGTAGCCAGAGGTATATGTGCCCAGTATATGTAACCAGAGGTATATGTGCCCAGTATATGTAGCCAGAGGTATATGTGCCCAGTATATGTAGCCAGAGGTATATGTGCCCATATGCCCAGTATATATAGCCAGGGGTATATGTCCCCAGTATATGTAGCCAGAGGTATATGTGCCCAGTATATGTAGCCAGAGGTATACGTAGCCAGGGATATATGTCCCCAGTATATGTAGCCAGGGGTATATGTCCCCAGTATATGTAGCCAGAGGTATATGTGCCCAGTATATGTAGCCAGAGGTATATGTGCCCAGTATATGTAGCCAGAGATATATGTCCCCAGTATATGTAGCCAGGGGTATATGTCCCCAGTATATGTAGCCAGAGGTACATATGCCCAGTATATGTAGCCAGGGGTATATGTCCCCAGTATATGTAGCCAGAGGTATATGTGCCCAGTATATGTAGCCAGAGGTATATGTGCCCAGTATATGTAGCCAGGGGTATATGTGCCCAGAATATGTAGCCAGGTGTATATGTGCCCAGTATATGTAGCCAGAGGTTTATGTGCCCAGTATATGTAGTCAGAGGTATATGTGCCCAGTATATGTAGCCAGAGGTATATGTGCCCAGTATATGTAGCCAGAGGTATATATGCCCAGTATATGTAACCAGGGGTATATGTCCCCAGTATATGTAGCCAGAGGTATATGTGCCCAGTAAATGTAGCCAGAGGTATATATGCACAGTATATGTAGCCAGAGGTATATGTCCCCAGTATATGCAGCCAGAGGTATATGTGCCCAGTATATGTAGCCAGAGGTATATGTGCCCAGTATATGTAGCCAGGGATATAAGTGCCCAGTATATGTAGCCAGGGGTATATGTCCCCAGTATATGTAGGCAGGGGTATATGTCCCCAGTATATGTAGCCAGGGATATATGTGCCCAGTATCTATAGCCAGGGGTATATGTCCCCAGTATATGTAGCCAGAGGTATATGTGCCCAGTATATGTAGCCAGAGGTATATGTGCCCAGTATATGTAGCCAGGGGTATATGTCCCCAGTATATGTGCCCAGTATATGTAGCCAGAGGTATATGTCCCCAGTATATGTAGGCAGGTGTATATGTCCCCAGTATATGTAGCCAGAGGTATATGTGCCCAGTATATGTAGCCAGAGGTATATGTAGCCAGGGATATATGTCCCCAGTATATGTAGTCAGGGGTATATGTCCCCAGCATATGTAGCCAGAGGTATATGTGCCCAGTAAATGTAGCCAGAGGTATATATGCACAGTATATGTAGCCAGGGGTATATGTCCCCAGTATATGTAGCCAGAGGTATATGTGCCCAGTATATGTAGCCAGAGGTATATGTGCCCAGTATATGTAGCCAGGGGTATATGTCCCCAGTATATGTAGGCAGGTGTATATGTCCCCGGTATATGTCCCCGGTATATGTAGCCAGGGGTATATGTGCCCAGTATATGTAGGCAGGGGTATATGTCCCCAGTATATGTAGCCAGGGATATATGTCCCCAGTATATGTAGCCAGGGATATATGTGCCCAGTATATGTAGCCAGGGGTATATGTCCCCAGTATATGTAGCCAGAGGTATATATGCCCAGTATATGTAGACAGGGGTATATGTCCCCAGTACATGTGCCCAGTATATGTAGCCAGAGGTATATGTGCCCAGTATATGTAGCCAGGGGTATATGTCCCCAGTATATGTAGGCAGGTGTATATGTCCCCAGTATATGTAGCCAGAGGTATATGTGCCCAGTATATGTAGCCAGGGATATATGTGCCCAGTATATGTAGGCAGGGGGATATGTCCCCAGTATATGTAGCCAGGGGTATATGTGCCCAGTATATGTAGCCAGAGGTATATGTGCCCAGTATATGTAGCCAGAGGTATATATGCCCAGTATATGTAGCCAGGGGTATATGTCCCCAGTATATGTAGCCAGAGGTATATGTGCCCAGTAAATGTAGCCAGAGGTATATATGCACAGTATATGTAGCCAGGGGTATATGTCCCCAGTATATGCAGCCAGAGGTATATGTGCCCAGTATATGTAGCCAGAGGTATATGTAGCCAGGGATATAAGTGCCCAGTATATGTAGCCAGGGATATAAGTGCCCAGTATATGTAGCCAGGGGTATATGTCCCCAGTATATGTAGGCAGGGGTATATGTCCCCAGTATATGTAGCCAGGGATATATGTGCCCAGTATATATAGCCAGGGGTATATGTCCCCAGTATATGTAGCCAGAGGTATATGTGCCCAGTATATGTAGCCAGAGGTATATGTGCCCAGTATATGTAGCCAGGGGTATATGTCCCCAGTATATGTGCCCAGTATATGTAGCCAGAGGTATATGTCCCCAGTATATGTAGGCAGGTGTATATGTCCCCAGTATATGTAGCCAAAGGTATATGTGCCCAGTATATGTAGCCAGAGGTATATGTAGCCAGGGATATATGTCCCCAGTATATGTAGTCAGGGGTATATGTCCCCAGCATATGTAGCCAGAGGTATATGTGTCCAGTAAATGTAGCCAGAGGTATATATGCACAGTATATGTAGCCAGGGGTATATGTCCCCAGTATATGTAGCCAGAGGTATATGTGCCCAGTATATGTAGCCAGAGGTATATGTGCCCAGTATATGTAGCCAGGGGTATATGTCCCCAGTATATGTAGGCAGGTGTATATGTCCCCGGTATATGTAGCCAGGGGTATATGTCCCCAGTATATGTAGCCAGAGGTATATGTGCCCAGTATATGTAGCCAGGGATATATGTGCCCAGTGTATGTAGCCAGGGGTATATGTCCCCAGTATAGGTAGGCAGGTGTATATGTCCCCGGTATATGTCCCCAGTATATGTAGGCAGGGGTATATGTCCCCAGTATATGTAGCCAGGGATATATGTCCCCAGTATATGTAGCCAGGGATATATGTGCCCAGTATATGTAGCCAGGGGTATATGTCCCCAGTATATGTAGCCAGAGGTATATATGCCCAGTATATGTAGCCAGGGGTATATGTCCCCAGTACATGTGCCCAGTATATGTAGCCAGAGGTATATGTGCCCAGTATATGTAGCCAGGGGTATATGTCCCCAGTATATGTAGGCAGGTGTATATGTCCCCAGTATATGTAGCCAGAGGTATATGTGCCCAGTATATGTAGCCAGGGATATATGTGCCCAGTATATGTAGGCAGGGGTATATGTGCCCAGTATATGTAGGCAGGGGTATATGTGCCCAGTATATGTAGCCAGGGATATAAATGCCCAGTATATGTAGCCAGGGGTATATGTCCCCAGTATATGTAGGCAGGGGTATATGTCCCCAGTATATGTAGCCAGGGATATATGTGCCCAGTATATATAGCCAGGGGTATATGTCCCCAGTATATGTAGCCAGAGGTATATGTGCCCAGTATATGTAGCCAGGGGTATATGTCCCCAGTATATGTGCCCAGTATATGTAGCCAGAGGTATATGTCCCCAGTATATGTAGGCAGGTGTATATGTCCCCAGTATATATAGCCAGAGGTATATGTGCCCAGTATATGTAGCCAGAGGTATATGTAGCCAGGGATATATGTCCCCAGTATATGTAGTCAGGGGTATATGTCCCCACCATATGTAGCCAGAGGTATATGCGCCCAGTAAATGTAGCCAGAGGTATATATGCACAGTATATGTAGCCAGGGGTATATGTCCCCAGTATATGTAGCCAGAGGTATATGTGCCCAGTATATGTAGCCAGAGGTATATGTGCCCAGTATATGTAGCCAGGGGTATATGTCCCCAGTATATGTAGGCAGGTGTATATGTCCCCGGTATATGTAGCCAGGGGTATATGTTCCCAGTATATGTAGCCAGAGGTATATGTGCCCAGTATATGTAGCCAGGGATATATGTGCCCAGTATATGTAGCCAGGGGTATATGTCCCCAGTATATGTAGGCAGGTGTATATGTCCCCGGTATATGTAGCCAGGGGTATATGTGCTCTGTATATGTAGGCAGGGGTATATGTCCCCAGTATATGTAGCCAGGGATATATGTCCCCAGTATATGTAGCCAGGGATATATGTCCCCAGTATATGTAGCCAGGGATATATGTGCCCAGTATATGTAGCCAGGGGTATATGTCCCCAGTATATGTAGCCAGAGGTATATATGCCCAGTATATGTAGCCAGGGGTATATGTCCCCAGTACATGTGCCCAGTATATGTAGCCAGAGGTATATGTACCCAGTATATGTAGCCAGGGGTATATGTCCCCAGTATATGTAGGCAGGTGTATATGTCCCCAGTATATGTAGCCAGGGATATATGTGCCCAGTATATGTAGGCAGGGGTATATGTCCCCAGTATATGTAGCCAGGGATATATGTGCCCAGTATATGTAGCCAGGGGTATATGTCCCCAGTATATGTAGCCAGAGGTATATGTGCCCAGTATATGTAGCCAGAGGTATATATGCCCAGTATATGTAGCCAAGGGTATATGTCCCCAGTATATGTAGCCAGAGGTATATGTGCCCAGTATATGTAGCCAGAGGTATATATGCCCAGTATATGTAGCCAGGGGTATATGTCCCCAGTATATGTGCCCAGTATAAGTGCCCAGTATATGTAGCCAGGGATGTAGCCAGGGGTATATGTCCCCAGTATATGTAGGCAGGTGTATATGTCCCCAGTATATGTAGGCAGGTGTATATGTCCCCAGTATATGTAGCCAGGGGTATACAGTGGAGGAAATAATTATTTGACCCCCCTCACTGATTTTGTAAGTTCGTCCAATGACAAAGAAATGAAAAGTCTCAGAACAGTATAATTTCAATGGTAGGTTTATTTTAACAGTGGCAGATAGCACATCAAAAGGAAAATCAAAAAAATAACCTTAAATAAAAGATAGCAACTGGTTTGCATTTCATTGAGTGAAATAAGTTTTTGAACCCCTAGCAATCATTAAGAGTTCTGGCTCCCACAGAGTGGTTAGACACTTCTACTCAATTAGTCACCCTCATTAAGGACACCTGTCTTAACTAGTCACCTGTATAAAAGACACCTGTCTACAGAATCAATCAATCAAGCAGACTCCAAACTCTCCAACATGGGAAAGACCAAAGAGCTGTCCAAGGATGTCAGAGACAAAATTGTAGACCTGCACAAGGCTGGAATGGGCTACAAAACCATTAGCAAGAAGCTGGGAGAGAAGGTGACAACTGTTGGTGCGATTGTTCGAAAATGGAAGGGGCACAAAATGACCATCAATCGACCTCGCTCTGGGGGACCTTGCTCTGGGGCTCCCCGCAAGCACCTCGTGGGGTGTCAATAGTTCTGAGAAAGGTGAAAAAGCAGCCTAGAACTACACGGGAGGAGTTAGTGAATGACCTCAAATTAGCAGGGACCACAGTCACCAAGAAAACCATTGGAAACACATTACACCGCAATGGATTAAAATCCTGCAGGGCTCGCAAGGTCCCCCTGCTCAAGAAGGCACATGTGCAGGCCCGTCTGAAGTTTGCCAATGAACACCTGAATGATACTGTGAGTGACTGGGAGAAGATGCTGTGGTCTGATGAGACCAAAATAGAGCTCTTTGGCATTACCTCAACTCGCTGAGTTTGGAGGAAGAAAAATGCTGCCTATGACCCTCAAAACACCGTCCCCACCATCAAGCATGGGGGTGGAAACATTTTGCTTTGGGGGTGTTTTTCTGCTAAGGGCACAGGACAACTTAATTGCATTAACGGGAAAATGGACGGAGCCATGTATCGTGAAATCCTGAACGACAACCTCCTTCCGTCAGGAAACTGAAAATGGGTCGTGGATGGGTGTTCCAGCACGACAATGACCCAAAACATACAGCAAAGGCAACAAAGGGGTGGCTCAAGAAGAAGCACATTAAGGTCATGGAGTGGCCTAGTCAGTCTCCAGACCTTAATCCAATAGAAAACCTATGGAGAGGCTCAAGCTCAGAGTTGCACAGAGACAGCCTCGAAACATTAGGGATTTACAGATGAACTGCAAAGAGGAGTGGACCAACATTCCTCCTAAAATGTGTGCAAACTTGGTCATCAATTACAAGAAACGTTTGACCTCTGTACTTGCAAACAAGGGTTTTTCCACTAAGTATTAAGTCATTTATTGTTAGAGGGTTCAAAAACTTATTTCATTCAATGAAATGAAAATCAGTTGCTATCTTTTATTTAAGGTTATTTTTTCGATTTTCCTTTTGATGTGCTATCTGCCACTGTTAAAATAAACCTAGCATTGAAATGATACTGTTCTGAGACTTTTCATTTCTTTGTCATTGGACAAACTTACAAAATCAGTGAGGGGTCAAATAATTATTTCCTCCACTGTATGTAGGCAGGTGTATATGTCCCCGGTACATGTGCCCAGCATATGTAGCCAGAGGTATATGTGCCCAGTGTATATAGCCAGGTGCCTCCCCCCCCCCCCCCAGGAGGAGAGAGCGAGGGAAGGAGAGCGGCACCTCAGGGTGCTCTCCCTCCCTCGCTCTCTCCTCCGGAACGAAGTGCGGAGGCTGGCGGAGGGGCGGAACTTACCTTCCGTGTCTCCGTCTGGTCCCGTCGCGGGATGATTTGCCACTACTCTGGCCTGATCCAGACCAGAGCAGCGGCTGCAGAACCAGAACTTCCGGCCGGCGCTTGGAGCGACACGGAAGGTAAGTCCCGCCCGCTGCCAAGCGCCGCCACACTTAGTATCCGAGGGGAGAGCGAGGGAGGCAGAGCACCCTAAGGTGAGAGAAGGGGGGGAGATGGCCCCCTTCTCCACCGCTGCCCACAGCTCTCCCTCCACTGCGCTGCTCCCCTCCGAGAGAGCTGCGACACATACCCAAAGCTGCCGCGACACATGTATGTGTCGCGGCACATGGGTTGGGAACCACTGTGTTATGGTAATGGTGGGATTTAGTTATATATTTCTACCACTAGATGGAGCCTAGATGCCTTAATTGTACAGTATATGAAAGATACCTATTGCTATTGAAAGGCCACATCTCCTTATTTCATATTCATGTTGGATAATAATTTATTTTGTATAAATTTTAGGGGACGTAATTGCCTCTAAATTTACATGATATCGTGGATCGGGATGTGGATGTGTGGACTCTTTATGTTTACAAGCGGACGCTGTACATGCAGTCCTGATTGGTAGGCTGCCGTAGTCTATGTGCGGATGTTACAGGCACCCTGACGATTGGCTGACAAAATTGGACCGTTTAGACGCCACAGTCTGACTGCGGCCGTTGTAGACCGGCGGTGTCATGTGGCATAACAGCAAGCGCCGCAAGCTGTGAGCGGATGCTGTAGGCCTGCTGCGGATTGGTAGGCGGCTACCATGTGACTTTAATGTCATATGCAGGCTGAGAGTGGACGCTGTAGGCAGAATTGTAATTGGCTGGTATGATCCTAAACATCAGATGGTCTGCGGCGGATGCTGTCGGCTTAATGGTGAGTGGCTGACCCCGCTTTATACGGAAACATGCTTTATCACTGTGATCTTATTTCTCTATCTGGTTTGTGATGGTACAGATCATGGACATAATTGAGTGATTTCCAGTGGATAATTCAGTGACCAAAATGATTGTGGATCTACCATAACAACCGGTCCCCGGTGAGGACGTCAGGGCGACCTCCAGGTCAACCTGTACTGCGCCTGCGCAAGCGGCGCCGTCAATCACCGCCACGTGAGCCTGTGCAGTCCGCTGCGCCCCACGTGGCGGTGATTGACCGCACCGCTCGCGCAGGCGCAGTACAGGCCGACCTGGAGGTCATCGCCGGGGACCGGGACGGAGATCGGTCGGAGCCGCGGCGAACGGCCGCGGTCGGAGCCGCGGGGAACGGCTGCGGTAGAGCTGCGGCGAGGGACATGCTGGGAGCTTGGGGCTGGACGAAGCCCCCGGTAAGTAGCACTTATTTTATTAATTTTGCCCTGATGACTCCTTTAAGGAGGCCTTATCAGCAGCTGTTAATCCAGCAGCTGAAGCATTAAGTGTATCAACTAGTACAGCGACTATTACAGCTGCTGAGCAGAATTACTGATAACATACAGCCAGAGCCTCCGATTAAACACAAAAATAAATCAAATAAAAGGAGTTGTTTCATCCTCAGATGAAGTGGCTATGGATGAGGATGAAGATAATGAGGGTGATGATGATGAATCTGATGCATCTTCAATTAAAAGTGTGGAGAGCCAATCAGACTCTAAAACGATTGAGATTTTGGTCTCCAGCAGATGAGACGGAAAATTTTAATTTTAGCTATTAACAATTGAACCAAAAAAGTCAGAAGTATCGATACATCATAAATTATATCAGGTAATGGAGCCATCTGAACCACTTACGTTTCCTGTACATAAATCCACTAAAATACTATAATGAGTCAATGAAAATATCCAGATGTTTTGTTAAACAGTTTCTTTTTTTTAGAAGAGGGTGTGAAGACATGGGACCGTTGTCCCAGATTAGACACAGCATTTTCCCAGGTGAATAAGAACAACGGGTTGGCATTTGAGGATTTGGGATAACTCAAGGATCCACAGGATAAGAGAGTCGCGTTTGCTTTAAAGAAAGCCTGGTCTTCGGCTGGCGCTAACTTTCGACCTGCTGCAGCTACAACTTGTGTAGCAAGAGTATTAGCCCTATGGGTAAAAAAAGGTTGAAGAGAATGTTGAGAGAGGGGCGTCTAAAAAAAGATTTTAGAGTCACTAGACCTTATGTCCAAAGCTACAGATTATATTACTGATGCAGCGGCAGAACTGCATTAATGAACACGGCTAGACGTAACCTATGGATAAAGAACAGGGATGGCAGTCAGGCCTCTAAAGCTAGAGTGTGTAATAAACCTTTTGATGGAGAATTACTTTTTAGAGCCCAACTACATGAAATACTGGAAAGAACATCCAATAAGAAGAAGGGTTTTCCAAAGAAGAAGAAGTTTATTCAAAATAAAAGATTCTTCAAAAGAAAAAGACAGGATAATATAGAGAAACCTCAACAGAGGAGAAAACCCTGGGCTATTATTAGGGAAAGAGCAAAAACGAATTTTCTTTTTCGTAACACAGACACTCAAGAAAAAAAGTGACGCCAGAAAAAGAGTTGGGGGTCGGCTAATGCAATTTTATTCCCAGTGGTCAAAAATCACCAAGAACGATTTCATCAATCTGGTAAGACAAGGGTATAAGATTCAGTTTCAGTCCTTACCAAGAAACAGATTCATCTCGACTCCTCTTCCAAAAGACAAAAAAAGGAATCTCGCTTTGGTAAACATCATAGAAAATATGGTGCAGGAAAAGGTGGTGGTCCCTGTCACAGACCGCAAGGCCGGTTTGCGGATGGGGTAAATCGATCAGAGTCAGAAATCCTCTCACACTGTCATTTTGTCCATCACGAAGCGTAAACCTGACTTCGCAGTTGATGAACTGACTAATGGAGGGAGCGTTCGGACACAAACGGATTCACCACACACATACAATTCAAAGATCTGCCATCAAGCGAGTTACACAGCCCGCTACTGTAATTACTAGGACTTCGAGAACGCTCTATTAACCCTTAGCAGTATGCAGGAACCTGGGTCAGATCGTTATATCTGGGCCGGGTTATCGCATACGGGTTATAAATGTATACTTCTATTAAACACAGGGTAGCGAGTTCAGGAGAATAGGTATGATTGTATATGTTCAGCAACAGGTCATAACCACTAGGCGATTTTTAAAACGTTTAATAACAAAAATGCATTACATACAGTTATATACACCAATTAACATATATACACAGAGCTTAAAAATAAAAGGGAACAAAATCAGAAAAGTCTTACTTAGTTATGCTGAGCAGTCCATTTGAAGAATGAAGAAAAAGAGTCCAGTTTTAAAAGTAGGCATTCAGGTTAAAAGTCCTTGAATCACAGCATGCGGCGGTTCTCAGTGGAACGCATGCTTGGACTTCCCTGGTCGATGAAATTTGGAGAACTGAGGGAGGGGTCCCTCGCAACCAGTTTTGACTGACCTGAGTTTTGGGCTGTCACTACCTGGAAAGTAGGTGTGTTTCAGGCGGGGTTACCTCCTAATCAGCAGGTTGCCGCCCACAGACTCAGAGCAAGAAATGTACCAATTATTAATAATCGGTGTGACTCTGCCCCAGATTGGCACACCGCAAATCCGAGACTATATTCATAAGCGGCTTGCGACCCTGTATTAAACGAGGCTATACATGCCTAGTCTGTCGCATTCGCTCTACGCAGGCCGGATAAAGTGGTTTTCCTACGGATCCCTGACAGCTAGAACATTGCCATTCATGTGAATAATAGCACTGATTTCTAAGTATCAGGAAATGTGTTTGTTGTCTTTCTGTGCCAAACCCATTTTTAATTATTAATACATAAACGTTCTCTTTGTTTGTGTCTTATGAGTTTGGTGGGAATCTCCCTATCTTACTGGTTCAAGCTGGTTTTCTTTTGGGAAAAGGCTGAAGCAGGAAATGGCCCTCGGCAGGGGATAGCCAGGCATGAAACTCCTTGCTGACCTGACACAGGATGTGGGTGAGGGGCTGTTGCTCTCAGTAAGAAGAGAGGGACAAAGACATCTATTGTACATTTACACAGGACTGACAGGAATTGTGCACGACCATACGAAAATCGTTGGCGCTAGCGCACGACTTTCCGTAATGTTCGTCACAGTCCCTGTTCCTCGAAAGCAGGAACACAAGGGATTTTACTCGACAATTTTCTTGGTAAGAAAACCGACAGGAAAATTCAGATTAATCCTCAATCTCAAGCCCTTAAATCCCTTTGTATCTTATCTAAGATTCAGGATGGAATCAATCTTTTCTGTAAGAAACTTGCTGACCACCGGATGTATGACAAATATCAACCTGAGGGGTGCTTACTAGCACATCTCAATAAAGGATTCATCCCAGAGAGTCCTAAGATTTGCGATAAAGAAAAGGAAATCAGTTCAACACATCAACACATCCAGTTCAAGGTCTTACCATTCGGAATATCGTCAGCTCTCCGAATATGCTCAAAGGTAATGGCAGCTTCTCAGCAAAAGAACATCATACCAACAGTAAAATATGGTAGTGGTAGTGTGATGGTCTGGGGTTGTTTTGCTGCTTCAGGACCTGGAAGGCTTGCTGTGATAGATGGAACCATGAATTCTACTGCCTACCAAAAAATCCTGAAGGAGAATGTCCGGCCATCTGTTCGTCAACTCAAGCTGAAGCGATCTTGGGTGCTGCAGCAGGACAATGACCCAAAACACACCAGCAAATGCACCTCTGAATGGCTGAAGAGAAACAAAATGAAGACTTTAGAGTGGCCTAGTAAAAGTCCTGACCTGAATCCTATTGAGATGTTGTGGCATGACCTTAAAAAGGCAGTTCATGCTAGAAAACCCTCAAATAAAGCTGAATTACAACAATTCTGCAAAGATGAGTTGGCCAAAATTCCTCCAGAGCGCTGTAAAAGACTCGTTGCAAGTTATCGCAAACGCTTGATTGCAGTTATTGCTGCTAAGGGTGGCCCAACCAGTTATTAGGTTCAGGGGGCATTTTCTTTTTCACACAGGGCCATGTAGGTTTTGAGTTTTGTTCTCACTAAATAATAAACACCATCATTTAAAACTGCATTTTGTGCTCAATTATGTTATCTTTGACTAATAGTTAACGGTTTTGATGAGCAGAAACATTTCAGTGTGACAAACATGCAAAAGAATAAGAAATCAGGAAGGGGCAAATAGTTTTTCACATCACTGTATTTGCAAACAAAGAAAACACAAAGGAAGCGGTGGATGCACAGGATATTCAAGAATGCTTATGCATTCCCTCCAATTCAGCTGATACCTCGAGTATTACAAAAGCTAATGCAATCTAGAACTACAGTAATCATGATAACCCCAGACTGGCCGCGGAGAAGTTGGTACCAATACTTCTAAGAATGAGACTGGACGGGCCATGGAAGATTCCACAGAAAGAGCCAGTAACTCGGAGGTCAGGAAAGGGATTAGATGACTTCTGAGAGGTCTCCTCTAAGGAAGAAGGGCCTTTCAGAAAGAGTCATCTACTAGACTGTAGGAAGAAGGTAACTCGTTAGATATATCTAAAATACTGGAAGACTTTTAATATGTGGCAGGAGTAGTCAGGATTTTCAGGAGAAACTATCCTTATGGTATTAGAGTTCCTACAAGATGGAATGGAGAAGAATATAGCTCTTAGTACCTTGAAGGTACAGGTAGCTGCTTTATCGACTTTTTTGAATGTAAGGGTAGCAGAAGACCCCCTTATCATTTAGTTTTTAGGTCTATAGAAATAAAGAAACTGATGATAGCTAAGAAAGTTCCCAGTTGGGATTTATCTTTAGTATTAGGTGTATTAAAAAAGGAACCTTTTCAACAATTACCAGATATTTCCTTGAAACTATTAACAATGAAGACAATATTTTTAACAGCCATTACATCGGCTAGAAGAGTGAGTAACCTGGAAACTTTATGCTGTGATGAACCTTTGAGTATTTTCTTCATTGATAAAGTAATTGTAAAGATGTGTGATGTCAGAAGATGCTTGATAGCCTATTTGGAAACAGTAGCAGATATTAGAAGATCTAGAGCTCCATTTATTAATGCTACAGGAGCTTCCAAAGGTATGAAAATGTCTAAAAGAACAATAGCAAAGTGGATAAAACTATGCATAGAAGAAGCCTATAAGTTGACAGGTGCTAGCCTGTCAGGTACAGCGGGGGCCCATTCTACTAGGGCAGCAGCCACTTCATGGGCTTGCAGAGCGGGTGCTACGCTGGAAGAAATTTGCAGAGCGGCTACGTGGACAAGCCTTGGCACTTTCTCAAGACATTACAGGGTGAATCTGATGTCTGCAAGACAACAATCGTTTGGAAGAAAAGTTCTGCAGGCAGCTAACTCACCCTGAAATTCTTGCTTATCTTCTCATGGTGGACCTGCCCAGGAGGTTACTGGAAAAACCCAATGTTATTTACCTGGTAACACCAATTTTAGTAACCTCCAGGACAGGTCTGTAAACCACCCTAATAAAATGTTATATGTTTGTATATGTGATAATATTGGTGGATAATATTGGTGGTAACACCCTTTTGTATGCCTAAACAGTTCTTGTGATATACTGGTGAATGGGGGTGTCAGTTTAAATTTATAGAGTATTCAATTTGGACATTTCCTGTTCCTGGGAGGAGCCTATCTCGTCTCATGATGGACCTGTCCTGGAGGTTACTAAAAATGGTGTTACCAGCAGGGATGCTCGAATACCCCTTCTCTCTCTCTCTCTCTCTCTCTCTCTCATTAACACAGATATCCGGAATCTGAATCAGAGTTCGGATAGTGGAAAAAGTTCAGATTATCTGGGTAGTTCGGGTATTGGATGAGCATACCTGGTTACCATATAACTAACATTGGGTTTTGTGCACTTTTCCACATTTTTAAAACACTAACATTTGTTCCCTATTACCGTACTTTTACTGATTTTTTTACTCGGAATATTTTTTCTTAATGTGGAAAAAAATAGCAATTACCACTGATGGAGGCCATTACATCAACATATCAGAAAAATGTGTATATGTAACATGCAAATATAAGCACTTACAGTGTACATTCCTGTATGTGTGCAATTTGCATTTAATGAAAGTCAATAGGAATGAAGACAAATCACATTTTGCACAGGAAAAAAAATCACGTTTGATACAATTTCATGTAAATAATCAACATTGGTAAAAAATAAATAAAACGCAGATTTGCGCATGCCCAAAATAAAACACAGTAAAAACGTTCATTATTTACATAGGTACATTAAAATGTTTCTTAACCCCCTTGGCGGTATGAAAAATACCGCCAGGGGGAAGCGCAGCAGTTTTTTTTAATTTTTTTTTTTTAAATCATGTAGCGAGCCGAGGGCTTGCTACATGATAGCCGCTGCTCAGCGGCATCCCCCCGCCCGCTTCGATTGCCATCGGCGATCTCCGATCAGGAAATCCCGTTCAAAGAACGGGATTTCCTGGAGGGCTTCCCCCGTCGCCATGGCGACAGGGCGGGATGACGTCACTGACGTCGGGACGTCATTGGGAGTCCCGGGCCACCCCTCAGCGCTGCCTGGCACTGATTGGCCAGGCAGCGCACGGGGTCTAGGGGGGGGGCCGCGCGACGCACCGGATAGCGGCGATCAAGCGCGCGACGCACCGGATAGCGGCGATCAAGCGCGCGGCGGCAGCGATCGGGGTGCAGGCGCAGCTAGCAAAGTGCTAGCTGCGTCCAGCAAAAAAAAAATTATTTACATCGGCCCAGCAGGGCCTGAGCGGCACCCTCCGGCGGCTTACCCCGTGTCACACACGGGGTTACCGCTAAGGAGGTTAAAGAGACTCTGTAACAATTTTTTCAGCCTTATTTCTTCTAGCCTATAAGTTCCTATACCTGTTCTAACGTGCTCTGGCTTACTGCAGCCTTTTCTAGTTGTACTGTCTCTGTACTATATATAATCTTTCCTTTGTCAAAGCTTTGTCGAGCCAGGGAGGAATGCACTGCTTCTGCTGTGATAGGGAGAAGTTATGCACTACTCTCCATGCCCCCTGCAGGCTCTGTGTGTGTGCTTTATTTATTAGTCACAGACAGGTCTCTGCTCACAGCTAGCTTGTCTGTGACCTTGTGAACAACAGTGAGTGCAGGAAGATCAGTTCAAAGCCCAGACAAGCAGCTAAGGCAACAAGTGGGAGAAACATTACAGCAGTAAAGTCACGTTTGAGATGAGCCTCTGCAAATGGGCACCTGCTCTGATGATGTATTTCCTGTTTGGCGGCCATCTTCATAGTTTACAAAAACAATGAATAAAACAGTGATTTTATCACCAAGAAAGCAGCTGGGAAAGCGAAAATGTCACAGAGGGGGCTAGGAGAAGACAACAAACAGGCTGGTAGGTTTATTTATGTAAGATTACACAGTACAGATTCTCTTTAACCTTTTTTGTGTGAAATCAACACAATGACCCCCATTCACAATGAGTTTCCATATTAAGTAATCAAAAGTATGTATGTATGTATGTATGTATGTATGACAATGTTCACACAAAGGCCTCAATTCACCAGAGGTTACCGACCTATTTATCTCATGGGAGGTAATTTACCTCCTGTGATATCTCCAAATAGCAATTCTGCAGAAGTATATGGTGAAATATCGACAGAGAGAAAGCCATACGATAAATGTGCGATAAATAGGCGATAGTCATTTTTTCTCAAGATCACAATTCACCAGGGAAAAAAGGGTGTGTGGCCATTCGTTATTTTTTCATCTATTTATCCCCTGAATGTACCTGGAGATATCTGTTTTTTTCTCACAGCTGCTGCAGCTCACTCTGCAGTTAGTTTACTAGCAGCACACAGTAACAGCCTATACTGTACATATTTCAGGCACCCTTACCCTACTGCTACTATATTTCAGGCACCAGAGAGCAGCACACACTGCAGCTAGTTTACTAGCAGCACACAGTAACAGCCTATACTGTACATATTTCAGGCACCAGAGACCAGCCCATTTACACTAATTATTTAGCATATTAAGCATTTACAATATTAAGTGGATAGGTGAAATGAAGGTGGAATCTGGATACATTTTTCATCAGGAGTGTGAAAATGTATCCAAATGCCTCCTCCATTTCATCCATCCACTTAATAATGTAAATGCTTAATATTGCTTAACCTCCTTAGCGGTAACCCCGTGTGTGACACGGGGTAAGCCGCCGGAGGGTGCCGCTCAGGCCCTGCTGGGCCGATTTGCTTAATTTTTTTTTTGCTGGACGCAGCTAGCACTTTGCTAGCTGCGCCAGCACCCCGATCGCCGCCGCCGCGCGCCCGATCGCCGCTATCCGGTGCGGCGCGCGGCCCCCCCCCCCCCCCAGACCCCGAGCGCTGCCTGGCCAATCAGTGCCAGGCAGCGCCGAGGGGTGGATCGGGTCTCCCAATGACGTCCCGACGTCGCTGACGTCGGTGACGTCATCCCGCCCCGTCGCCATGGCGACGGGGGAAGCCCTCCAGGAAATCCCGTTCTTTGAACGGGATTTCCTGATCGCCTATCGCCGGAGGCGATCGGCGGGGCTGGGGGGATGCCGCTGAGCAGCGGCTATCATGTAGCGAGCCCTCGGCTCGCTACATGATAAAAAAAAAAAAAAAAATTAAAAAAAACTGTTGCGCTTCCCCCTGGCGGTATTTTTCATACCGCCAAGGGGGTTAATATGCAGAATGGAGGGAGCGATTTGTAATGGAAGAGGGTCAAAAAACAGGGAGGGAAACCCTCTGCAGTCACATGCTAGTAATAACCTCCTCCTCCTACCCACAATCCTTTACTTCCAGCATCCAGAGAGGCAAAGTATCGTATGAAAATCACTAACACCGCATAACTATCGACCGTTTATCACTCGGTTTTCGCATCCATATCGCTCCATTATCGCACCATTATCACCTGCTACCGAACACTCCTCTTTCTATCCTCTCACAGTGGTGAATTGAAAACAAAGTGTTAAAATACCGCATGAGATAAAATACCGACCTTTTATCTCTTACTAACTCTCCTCTGGTGAATTGAGGCCAATGTTTTCCACCTGAAATTAACGCTTGCGGGAAAAAAGTGATACAAAGTGCGGTAACATGACGGGGGGGGGGGGACTTTCAGACTTAAATTCCGCAAAAATTCAAATGTATAATTAAGAAAACAATGCATTGTTTCATCATTGAATAGATTTTTTTTTAATCACTTGAAAGTACCTGGCGCTATTTTTCGCTTCCAATCCAATTAAATGTAGTTTAGAACCTTCCGTGTTGTGTTTGCTAGACTTGTGAATTTTTAAACAATATTTTATGCATTTTTAACGAAAGTTTACTTTTTTTTTTTCAGTATTACCGCACTATTTTACTGACCTTTATTAGCACTTGGAAAAAAAGTTCTGGATGTAGAAAAAAAAAAAAAAAAAAAAAAACAGTAATTACTGCAGATGGAGACCGTTATACCAATATTATGTCAGAAAACTGCTGCGCGCACACACAAGTGTAGCGATGACAGTGTACATTCCTTCACGTGTGCAAATTGCATCTCAATGCAAGTTAATAGAAATGCACATAAATCACATTTTTTGCACAGAGAAATAAAAAATCTCAGCTGCAATAGTGAAAAACGCGTGGTAAACGTTCGGTAAAAATGAGGAATTGGTGCGAAAAAATTTGTTTTTTGTGGAAAAATTCTATAATCCTGCTAACACAGCTCAAAAGACTCTAGACTACATGTAATTGGATGTGAAGTGATAAAAACCAGCGGCGGGTACTTACAGAAAAAAAAAATGGTAATGATTAACCATTTCTGCCGCCCGGACGTGATGCTCACGTCCAGGCGGCTGTTCTGCTGCGTTGCCGTGCTTCGGCGCGCCCCCGTGCAGTCCCCCGGTAGCCCTGGGATTAGTGAACGGGAACATGGTTCCCGATCACCGATCCGTGTCCCCAGCAGAAAAATCGAAGCGCTCTTACAAGAGGCTTCAGTCTTTCTGCAAAAAAAAGTTTGTCCGTCCTCTTTGTGCTTCCGGTGATCGAGAAGGACAAGGAGAAAACAAACTCAAATAGCAAAACTACATCTACATATTTTTTACATTACAATTTACACATATAACATTAAAAATTAACTGTTTATTTCCCACACCAAACTATTACCCAAACAAAATGGAAAAAAAAAATTACAAAAAAAAAAAAAAGAGAGAAATAGTTACTTAAGGGTCTGAACTTTTTAAATATGCATTTGAAGGGTGTATACTACGAACATTTTTTAAATTATAAGCTTGAAAATAGTGATGGGCGCAAAATCGGAAAAAATGCATCTTTATTTCCAAATAAAATATTGGCGCCATACATTGTGATAGGGACAAAATGTAAATGGTGTCATAACCGAGACAAACGGGCAAATAAAATACATAGGTTTTAATTATGGTAGCGTGGATTATTTTAAAGCTATAATGGACGAAAACTGAGAAATAATGATTTTTTCCATTTTTTTCTTATTAATCCTGTTAAAATGCATTTATAAAAAAATAATTCTTAGCAAAATGTACCACCCAAAGAAAGCCTAATTAGTGGCGGAAAAAACAAGATATAGATCAATAAATTGTGTTAAGTAGTGATAAAGTTATTAGCGAATGAATGGGAGGTGAAAATTGCTCTGATGCATAAGGTGAATAATCCCTGCAGGCTGAAATGGTTAAACAATGCACTTTTTCATTATGAAGTACATTGTATTACAGAATTTGGGTCTAAAATAAGTTTTTTTTCTTTGCTTTTGTTTTTAAACGTTGACACACTTATCTCTTTTATCTACATTTTTCCCGCAAACTGTGAATTCAGGAAGAAGGATGTGAACATAGTCATACTTTAGTAAACATCTGACATTTTATTTCCAAAGCGGTAACTTATTAAGAATGGAGGCCTATACAGATTTTTTTTTTCTATCACTTAAATACCTGGCGCAATTTTTCACTTTACATCCAATTACATGTAGTCTAGAGCATTTTGAGCTGTGTTTACTGGACTTGTCATGTATTTAACAAAATATTTGCAGTTACCACACCATTTTACCAACCTTTACTTACACACTAACATTTTTATGAATGTGAAAAAAAAAAAAAAAAGGTAATTTACGATGACTGTAATTTTCCAACCTATTATGTGTTACCACACGTTATTGTAAATTGAGGCCTCTTTCATAGTGCAACGTTAAAGTCGCACGTTAAAACAACATTTAACGTAGAATAACTCACTGCAATGATAAATGAATGCCCCATTCACAGTGCACACTGTTGGTGATTAAAGGTGCACGTTAAGTGAAAGTGCTGCATGCAGTGCGTTGTACACGTTATTAGCTGCGTTGAACTGTTTGCACATGCTCAGTAATGATTTGGAAGCATACTTTTAATTGCCTGTATGCTCTACTGTATGCGCTGATCACGGGGCATTATGTTGCGTTGCGACTTTTTTGGGGCGTTGCATTGTAATTTGCGTTGTGACTTTAATGTCGCATCAAAACGCAACATCCTACTGTGAAAGAGGCCTAAGGCCACCGTTGCTGTGTTCTCAAAAATTGTAGACATAGCAATTCATATGCATCGGCCCATTGAGAAGTTGAGCACTTGTTTTGGCAGTAACACTTTTAAGCATCCTGAAAAATTGTGCTAAACACAAAATGACCTGCACACACAATAATCGCTAATACTGGGCCTTGGACATGTGAACATAGGTGGTGTGTACATTTAACTTTGCCACAAAGTTCTGGACTTCACGTAATAACTACATAAAAATATGTATTTTTCACTATTATTGCACTATTTTACACTGATCTTTACTCGCACTTGAAAAAATAAATTGGGGAAAATAAAATGGAAATTACCGCTGACTGAGACCTTTATATCAATAATCTAAGAAAAATGCTGCACACACAAGTGTACATGTAAAATGCAAAGGTAAGCACCGATAAGCACATTCCTTTAGGTATGCAAGTAAATGGAAATGCAGAAAAATCACATTTTAAACAGAAAAAAAAAAATCACATTTATTTTATGTAAATAAACACTATTGGAACCTATTGTGCCATAACCAAATTTGAGTTAGAAAATTACTGATTGTTTTCCACATTTACAAAAATTTTACTGAGTGAAAAGTAAAGGTTGGTAAAATAGTGCAGTAACATGGCGAGAATAGTGAAAAGGTTTGTTAAAAGTTTTGTAAACATGCAGAGTAAGTACGTAAAATATTAATTTCTGTGGAAAAATTCCAAATGCCAGCAAAACACAGCTCAAAAGGCTCTAGACTATATGTAGTTGTATATGAAGAGAAAAATAGCGCCAGATACTTAACCATTTAAAGCTGTCACATACAGGAGGCTGCTGCTGTGCTGCGGCATGCTTCTGTGCACAATCGCGCGCTCTTTTCAGAAACCGCAGTCTGAGGAAAAAAAAAAAGGTTTACTGTCCTCATACTTCCTGTAAGCTTCCAGGACTAAAAAATAAATAAAAATTCACTGTGGCCAAATAGTAAAACTACATCTACATAAACGTTTACCTCCCACAAAAAAAATTACCCAAATAAAATTTTTAATGAAAAAAAATTACAATTAAAAAAAAAACAGTTATCTAAGGGACTAAACTTTTTTAATATGCATGTAAAAAGGGTATATTACAAGCATTTTTTTTAATTATAAACTTGTAAATAGTGATGGACGCAAAACTGAAAAAATGTACCTTTATTTCCAAATAAAATATTGGCGCCATACATTGTGATAGGGACATAATTTAAATGGTGTAATAACTGTGACAAACTGGCAAATAAAATACATAGGTTGTAATTATGGTAGCTTGTATTATTTTAAAGCTATAATGGACGAAAACTGAGAAATAATGAATTTTTTCCATTTTTTTTAACATTCCTGTTAAAATTAATTTAGAAAAAAATAAATCTTACTAAAAATGTACCACTTAAAGAAAGGCTAATTGGTGGCGGAAAAAACAAGATACAGATCAATTATTTGTGATAGTTAGTGATTAAGTTATTGGCGAATGAATGGGAGGTGAAAATTGCTCTGATGTATAAAGTGAAAATTGCTCTGATGTATAAGGTGAAAAATACCCAGGGGCTGAAATGGTTAAAGCGGATATTTAAAAAAAATAAAATTAAAAAATAAAAAAAATAAAAAAAAAACGGTAATGGCCCTCATTCTCAATGAGTTACTGCACTCCAATGCCGGAAAATTACCAACTGAAGTTTGCTCAAACAAAGTAGGAAAAAGTGATTGAAGCGCAGTAACAAGTCTGTAAAAAAAATAAAATTGTTATTTAGACCTAAATTGTATAAAAGAATCAAAGAGCAAAGTTTCATCATTAATTACCAATTTGGCGCATTTTTTTTATTTCACATCCAATTAAAAGATAGTCGGTAAAGATGCTGAATAACTGCGTACAATTTTGTTTTCTGTGGAAAAATGCCAACATGTACTGTAGCTCAAAATGCTCTAGACATGTAATTGGATGTGAAGTGAAAAATAGCAGTACTAAGTAGATAAAAAAAATAGTACTTAGTAGATACAAAAAAAAAAAAACTGAAACAATGCACTCTTTTGCCATATTCAATTTTTGCAGAATTAAGGTCTAAAATAATATTTTTACCGACATGTTACTGCACTTTTATCATTTATGACAAATTCTGTGAATTGACTCCAATGGCCCCCATTCACAATACCATTGCAGTAATCAGAAAATTACCGCCATCCTATATTACAGATTTATTTTTTTTAATTCACAAAAATTTTAAAAATAGTGCAGTAACATGGCGGTAATAGTGAAAAGTTTGTTAAACATTCAGTTGAGTTCTGCAGTTACTGCAGTAGCCAAATGTTGGAAAATTGCAGACTAAGGTATGACCATGTTCACATTGACAATGTTTGTGTGTGCGGTAACATGTCAGTAAAAAATGTATAATTTTATTTTAGACTTTAATTCTGCAGAAAATTGAAATTCATAATGAAAATAAGTTATTTATGTGAGAAGTTTTTTGACTCCAATGGCCTTCATTCACAATACGGTAATCAAATTTCATTTGGAAAATTACAGCCATCGTTAATTTTTTTTCCCCTACATTCACAAAAACGTTACTGAGTGTGAGTTAAAGTCGGTAGAATAGTGAACATAGCGGTAATAGTGGAAAAAGTTTGTTATACTTTAGATAAAGATGCATATAAAGAGCATAAAATATTGTTTTCTTTGGAAAAAATGTTAAAGTCCACAAAACACAGTTCAAAAGGCTCTAGACTAAATGTACAGTATAATCTTGTTATAGTAAACAATCAGACATAGTAAATTGAATGTCCAGGACCTGGCCAAACATTAAAAATATAAAGAAGTAACAACTGGTATAGTGAACCCAGATATGCGCATACATCAGCTGGAGACTCATAAGCCGTTGGTGGGCTGGTGTGCTCGCTATCTGTATACTATTCTGAGCCTGTGTGGATCACCTCAAAAGCACCAGCTGGTGAGACCTATGCTTCCTGTGTAAGCTGCCCGATTACTGAGGGAACTGCCTGTCATCTGTGACTTGCTTGTGCATGGCTGCAATGCCACAGTATCATCCATGCTGCACCGACATGTGGACAGAGGAGCACACTATCAATGCTGTTTCTGCATTAATTAGGGAGAGCTATAATTCCTGTCTAAACTATTGCATGAATATTGCATGCAAACACCTGCATATTGAGCACTGCACATTTAAATCTAGGTTAAACATTGTCTGTGCTCGCTTGCTGAAGCATTGATAAGAGAAAAAAAAAGACTCCCAATTATTGAAGATACAGTACTATAGTATATTTTGAGCAGGAGTATGACAGCTTGAGTATGACAGCAAGAATTTCTGATACAACCTTCTGATTTAGTAAACTACTTTCCCAGGCGTGGTGTTTACTATAATACTGTAATGGGATGTGAAGTGAAAATTGGTGCCACGCACTTACAGGTGATTAAAAAAAATCAGCAATGATAAAAACAATGTACTTTTTTCTTTATTAAATTTGATTTCTTCAGAATTTAAAGGGAATGTCCGAGCTACACAAAAAAAATATGACATTTTACTGGGGCTTCCTCCAGCCCCTGGCAGTCGACATGCCCCTCGCCACAGCTCCCGGTCCCCTCCGATGCAGACCTGTACTGCACGAGCAACGCCATAAATCACTTATATGCAGGCACAGAACACTCCAGCCCCCCTGTGAGTGATTGACAGAGGTGCTTGCAAAGTCAGCATCTGCACTGGAGCTGTACCGAGGGACATATCGGCTGTCAGGGGTTGGAGGAGGCACCGGGTAAGTAACGTAATTTTTTTTTGCAGCTCAGATGTTCCCTTTAAGTCTAAAATCTTTTTTTTTTTTACTGGTGTTACTTTTATCATATTTTTCTCTCAGCAAATGGTAATTTGAGGCAGAAGATGTTGTGAATGTTCTGACATATTGTTAGGGGGACACAGTAACTCAGTGTAAATGAAGGACATTATGAAGAGAACAAAAACATTATTACTGTAAATTAAACTACAGCTGGCTTAGTATAAAACAGCACCAGGAAAAAAAAAAACTTAAAATAAAAAAATAAAGCTACCAAAAGCTCCTGATTATCATTTTCAATAAAAGAGCAGCAAAGAGAACATTAGCTAAAAGTAGTGGTTTCCTAGTAGTTTTGGGTCACCCTGAGCACGTAGGGTTTTCTCAAAATATAGTAAAGAAACATAAGCTAGCTGTGACTTTGGTGTAACTGGGGTATTCGGCCCTGCTCTGGAGGTAAAAACAATCTCTGTATCTGATGTTAAAAGCAATCTCTGCACTTCATCTATATCTGAGGTAAAACCCATAATCCCTGCACTTCATCTATATGCAGCATAGTGACTGCCTCACACCCTGTGTAATACACGCTGCTATCGCTTATAAAATGGCCGCTGCTCCCTCACAGGCATGAATACAATCTGGTTTCTTCACACAGCCCTCCAAACCTCCCTTCTCTCTAATAAATACATACAGGCCTGCCTGGATATAAGTTACTTGCTACCCTCACACACACCCTCCTCTCTCTGCTCTATATTCCAACTACATCAGCAGCATCGCAAAAACACACCCTCCCCTTCTAGACCTTTCCCTCTATCTGCCCGTCTTCTTCCCAGCATTCCCTCACAGTCCCTCCCACTCCAGCATCAGCGTTCCTTACAGCCCCTCCCACTCCAGCAAACACTAGAGGTCAATCTGCCGCTCGGACAGCTCAGTGAGGCTGGACGCCATTTTGGGAAGGACAGGAAGCCCGTGTTGTGCTATGAGAGAAGCTCGCACGGTGAAGACCAAGTGCTGAGGAGGAGGTCACAGGCTGACAAGGAAATGTTAACTCTTGCAATGCTGCAAAACTTGTACACGTGAAGCTGAGGAGAGCTAGCAGTAATTGGTGCCGATCACGCTTGTCTCCTGCGGAACGTTTGTATTCTGGAATATGATTCTAGTTCAGTCTACTCCAGCAGGTGAAAAGCAAATAGTAGAGAAACCCCATATTAAATGCAACTATACATACTGCTGAAAAAAAGAAGGGAACACTTAACACAAGTAAGTCAAACTGTTCCCTTTATATTTTGAGCAGTATATATATTGGTGGCGCCAAAATGTAGGGGTTCTGTCAATTTCCCCCGCTCGCGGGTCACATGGGGCCCCTGTGCCCGGCTATTTTCAGCAGGTTGGGCGGTGCGTCACTCTGATTGGTTGTTACGTGAGGCCGGGTTCCATAACAGAGAGCGCGTTGGGCAGGGCTGACACAGTCACAGCTGGTGGAGACATGAAGAAGGCTATCTGCATACTGAAGTGGGGACGGGGAGACCACAGGCGTGGTGCGGTTCGAGCAGGTGAGTGTGGTTGGAAGGCAGACAGTCACCCACGTCATGTGTCCCAGTGTTTCTGTCTGTCCACAGCCGCCCGCATTGCCTGCACGATGTGTGTACATTGCACAAACCGAGAGAGGTGCGGCAGCTCCAAACCAGGTAGCTGCTGTAGGTAGTCTCTCACTACAGTTCCCAGCATGTCACTACCGCTTCATAGAGGGACCACTGTGCCCAGCTTGTCCCTCCTCATAGTATTGGGTTGACCCTCAGGGCCCCAGAGCTGATGGTGGACCCCACTGATCTTCTCCAACGTTCAGTGTTCCCTGGGGGCCCTGCAGAGTGTTTGCTCTGGATTGCACTGGCTGGCTTGCTCCTGTGTGCTTCCATCTTTATCTTCTCAGGCATGTTATCTCAGAGGTGAAGCACACCTACTGAAGGAGTAGTATGCTCTGCTGAGAATACTCTGCAGGAACCCAATGAATCACTAGGCACATTGCATGGGCCTGGTGGCCCTGAGGACACCCTAATACTATATGGAGTTGCAGGGGAATGTTGGGACGCTGTGGTGCTTCTATGGAAGGGGAGGAGCATACTGGAAATTAGAAAGTTATTCTGTGGCTTACTAGTTGTATATCAGCTCAGAGTGGATGAGTTAGCAGTATCATGTTGGCATGCAGTGTGCAATTTTATTTTTGATTTGTTTCATTTGCTCAAACTCATTGATTTTCTCAGGTTTGAGTTAACCAAGATTATACAGTACTACTATAGTAGAAGTGTACATTCCCTGCAGATCGGTTGTGAATTCACTGAGATTGGTGTGCACCTAGAGGTGTGGACTAATGTGTGCAGTCCCAGTACACTGTGTTAGTCTTGGATAACCAGTGTGGAGACTGGCAGTGATGGAATGTCTTTGTATGTTTATCAGCGAGGTGCACTGAACTATTTGGCTTTAGAAACCTGGTACTGTGATTGGCCTGAGGAAGTGGGCTTGTACCCATGAAACGAGTGCCCTGTGAAAATAAATACTATTAGTCAAACTTCACTTACGTCATTGGAGAGGTAAGCCACTTTTTTGTGCTTTCCTGTCCTGGAGAGGGCTTTTATCTGACTTTTATTATCTCAACTGTTCCTGGACTTTTTACTTTTCCTCTGCTAGAGGAGAGGTCATTACTTCACAGACTGCTCTGAAAGACTCATTTTGAATGCTGAGTGTTGTGTAATCTGCACGTATTATAGAATGATGCAATGTTAGAAAAAACACTATATACCTGAAAATAAAAGTATGAGAATATTTTCTTTGCTGCTAATCTTCTAGTAATTATTCATAGTACACAACCAATTCAATATATATGTATATATGTGTTATTGTTATTGTTATTGTTATATTTTATTTTTATTTTTTTTGTTTCCGCTTCAGTGTCTCTTTAAGCTACAGTGAACGCCTCCTGGACTTCCTAAATTGCACAACCTGCGGACTGCTGTCTTTGTTACTCCATTGGCAAGGTGCAGACTAGCATTGCTCAGTGTGTACTGGTTTGAATTTGAAAATAAATCCTGTTGTCTGTCTGCAATAAAGCTGTAATCCAGGGTCTAGTTTAGCCTGTGGCATTAGACCTTGGGCTAGCCTTTTTGCAGTGTATTGACTATTGTTGCTGGAGCCCCTCACTGCTGCAGAAGCAGACATATTCCATATGATTACAGTGAAAGGATTACAGCCCCTTCTAGCTAGGCCTTTAACCCCTTTAGACAGCGACCTGTCACACACTGTCCTCTGGACTGCCAGCCTAATGCAACTGGGTCAAAGGGACAGAAGATGAACAGCAAAGATACACAGGAAGAATCAGATTCGTTTGCTAATCTACAGTACAGTAGGCTATAGACTAGGCACTAAATGAAGTATTCATTGAAGTGTTGATCACATGCTCATCAGGCATCTGAAGCAAGGAGTTGTATAGTAAACTGGCACTACATGTTGTGTCATCCTGCACTGCATAAAGGACTGCTAGATCTGCCACCTAATAGTGACTCAGCTTTTTTCTTTTGGACATAGAATATCCGACCAACATACTTTAGATCTTTTGTTTTGTGTTTTCTCAGTTTATTCTAAGGCGTGGTCGGATTTGTTGGAAAATCTGTAAGCTGGCAGAGAAGGGGCTGCAGGGGATCGATTAACTGAGGCATTCTACCACTCAGCAAATCTGTTTTATAGGTTTCTGCTTAAAACCAGTCTAGTCATGGGATGCTGTATCTTGTAGTTTGTGTTTTTTGTTTGGTTGTGTTTTTTTTTTTTTTTTTATTTCAAGGGATTGATCAGTCTTGTGTAAACTTGAGATAAAAAAAAATACCTGAGGCTTCCCCCAGCACCCACGAGCTGCTAGGCCCCTTTCCACCCTTCTTCTCCGCCTGGATCCTCCACAATTTGGCCAGGTATTTCCGTCGGCATGTACTGTGCATGGCTGATCGCACGCTCCCCCGCTGGGAGTGTTCTGCGTGCGGCCAGAATGCCAGAACTTGGGTCAACTGATGGGATTACTGGGCCACCTAGCGGAGGATCCAGGTGGCCTGGGAAAATGGTGAGGAATCAGTCAGTCTGAAGGGGGCTGGAGCCACCTGCATGCTCTAGGGCAGTGGCTTGGGGATCATCATTGTGGCATATATTTTGTAGCATGCATATGATACAACTCGTTATCCAGAAATGCACCCAAGAACGTTTCGATAATGCGATCAGTTAAAACACAGGTATGAGCATGCCCATACAAAATGCAGCATGTTTGCACTTTAAAGGGAACCCAAGGTGTGAGACCTATGGAAGCTGCCATATTTATTTCCTTTCAACCAATACCAGTTGCCTGACGGTCCTGCTGATCTGTCTGGTCAGTAGTATCTAAATCGCACACGTCAGTAGTCTAAATCGCACACGTGAAACAAGCATGCAGCTAATCTTGTCAGATTATGTTAAGGCTGCTTACACACAGGGACGCCTGTAACGCTCCCCCAACACACAGCAATGTAACACAAGTGGGCTGTTCACACAGCCCACGTTGCGTTACATGTAACGCTGCACGTTCTCTGCAAAGTGCAGCATGCTACGGCGTTGGAGCGGCTATAGCCGCGTTAGACTGTTTGCACATGCGCAGTGGGGGGCGGAGAGGAGGCGGGGAGAGCCAGCTACAGTAGCCGCGCACATGGCTACTTAATATTCACTGCACTGGCGGGCGCTGATTGGCCGGCGGGACCACGTGATGCGGAGTGTCTCGCTCCGCATCACGTGGTCCCGCTGGCCAATCAGCGCCACTCTGGGAGACATTATAGGACTCGAGCCGCCTAACGCGGCTCACTCTACCGTCGGCTCTTGCAGCACCATACGTTGTGTTAGGTGCACGTTATGCGACCTTAACGTGCCACCTAATGCAACGTCTTGGTGTGCAAGAAGCCTAAACATCTGATCTGCATATGCTTGTTCAGGGTTTATGGCTAAAAGTATTACAGGCAGCGGATCAGCATGACTGCCAGGCAATGGTGCATTGTTAGAGGGGAAGGGGTCAGCCTCCATATTACACTCACTCCAGGAGTGCTTTAGTCTTTGCGATAAGCAAAATACGTGCTTTCTAAAATTTGGACTGAAGCTCCATGTAGTGGAAATGGGCCCTCAAGTATTGCAGACAGGATCAGCAGCAGTGTTGCCAACTCATCCCTTTAATTACTGACACATATGCATTATACAGGTTTCGTGGCTAGGTAGATGCAGTTAAGGCACTGATTATGTGTAAAAAAAAAAAAAAAAGCCCCAGAACCTGTATAACTTAGATGTGTCAGTAATTAAAGGGATGAGTTGGCAACACTGATCAGCAGTAAGGAAATATCAGGCAAATGCAGCGTAATCAAGCTCTACTTGCCCATGTCCCACACTACAGTTCCATTCTCAGCCGCCGGCACGGGTTCCCCGCCAGTGCAGAGGCCCACCTTGTGAGGTCATCTTCTGCTATGCCTGTGCAAGTGCCGCTGTTAATAAAGTCCACGTTGTCCAGTGTACTGCGCAATAGAGGACGACCTCCGAGCTGCGACGTGAGATGTCGCCTGCAAGGGGCTGGAAGAAGCCCCAGGTAAGTAGAGTTTGATTACCCTTCATTTACCTGACCTTTCATTTAAAGAGAACTAGAGAGGAATAGTTGTTGTTTATACATACCTGTGGCTACAGAAACCCTAATCGCTCCCACGCTGCGGTCCTCAGCTTCCTCTGTTTGCCGGTGTGGGTCCCGTCACTTCAGCCCGACTGGCCAGTCGATCGTAGCTGAAGTGCACTCCTTGCGTACCTCTCCAGCAGCTGCTGGAGAGATATGCAAACAGCGCACTTCACTGGCCACGCCCCCTGGAAGGACGGGACCCGCACCGGCGAACGGAGGAAGCTGAGGACCTCGGCGTGGGAGCGATTAGGGTTTCTGCAGCTGCGAGAAGCCCCAGGTATGAATAAATAACTTAATTATTCCTCTCTGGTTTCCTTTAAAGTACACCTGAACTGAGGTCTATGGAGGCTGCTATATTTTTCTTTTAAGCAATGCCAGTTGCCTGCAGATCCTCTACCACAAATACTTTTAGTCATAGACCCTGAACAAGTATGCAGATCAGGTGGTTCTGACTGGATTTGCCACATGCTTGTTACAGGTAATTCTGACACTACTGCTGCAAAAAGCACCAGCAGAACTGCCGGGCAATTTGCACTGTTTAAAAGGAAATGCATATGGCAGCCTTCATATCCCTCAGTTCAAGTATGCTTCAAACAGTAGAGCGCCCTCTGTTTGAACTTCCTCTGACAGGAAGTGCAGAGAAGATGAAGCAGGCCAGCCAGCGAAGTCAGCGGGGATTTGCGCCGGCGGAACAAGTAATGTATTGCTGCGTCGCTCGTTGCTGACTCAAACGCCGCTAATGATGTGCTGCCGGCAATCGAGCAAAATTTTTCCACCTAGACAGATCCGACGATTGGTCCACATTTGTGTAATCTATTTCACAGCAGATTCGATCAGTGATCGAATCTGCTGTCTATCGGTAGGAAATCGATTAAATGTATGGGCACCTTTAGTGTGGTTTGCCATCTAAAAAAAAGTCTTGGGTACCATACTTGGGTCTTCCTTAACGTGCCCATACATTAGAACAAGTGTGGGCAGATTCGACTGAGAGAAAAATGTATCTCTAATCGAATCTGCCAATTCCCGTCCGATTTCAGCATGAAATCAGGGAATCAACTGAGCCGCCGTCCGCCCCACCGCTGCCCCCAAAATGTATAAATGTATGTAATGTAGTGCATTTATAAATTACCTGTCCTATAGCAGCTCGCCGGGTCCATCTGTCCATCTCGCTGGGCAAGCCGCATACACGCTAGCGGCGCATAGTCTGATGTCACACGCTATGTGCCGACAGCGTGTATGCGAAACCCGTTGAGATGGACGGAAAGCATGTGGAGGCTGACACCGGACAGGTAATGTATAAATGCACAAACTGCATACATTTATACATTGCTGCGGCAGGTGTTTCATCGCTCGTTTGCAATATCGGCTGCCGTACCGCTGCGCACCCGACCAAACCCCCTCGGCCAGAAATTTTCCAGTATGCGCGATCGACTGTGCGGCCAAGTTCTGCCCCAATTGCTTATTTTTAGTACATTAATAAGTATAAACTACAGGCGCTGCACCCCCAACTCCTCCAACGCCTCAGTGTTCAGTCCCATGCTGCAATTAATCATGGGAGCTGAGACTAGCGAGTAGGAACGTCTCATTTACATTTGCCTGCCCCACTGTGCTGATTGGTAGAGACACACAGTGAGGCTAGAGTGGAGGCATGAAGCCACTGTGTGAGGAGGGGGCCATGGGCAGCGTGCACTGGCATCTAGGCGGGCGGCTGATTCCCCTGTAACTGTCTCCCTCTGCTAATCAGACTGCATGTCAGTCAGAGCGACCCGCTGCGCTGCTATGACAGGACAGCAAGTCGCCTATCAGCGTGTATACAGGAAGACTGCCTGTATGCACGCTGATGGGTGACCTGTCTGCATGTCAGAGCAACCTACTGCGCCGCTATGACAAGAGGTCTGTGTAGCAGTGGGAGACAGTTACAGGGGAAGCGGCCACTAGAGGTAAGACAATCTGGGGGGGCAACTATACTAGCTATGCTGGAGAAACTACAGTATACTAGCTATACTGACTTGGGCAACTATACTATATACTCTGCTGTACAGTATACACTGTTTTCAGATGGAGGGGGGTGGAGTTCACAGGCTGAGGGGTGGATGCAGAGCAGCTTTGCCTGTGTGATGAGCAAAACATGGCTGCACTCATTGTATCGCAAGAAGAAATGATCATATACTGTTGAAGCTGTTTGCAGCTAGATTTACTGTGTAAACCATCTAAACTTTAGGTAAGATGCGTTTATTTATGTTTCTTGCTATAGATAGTTTTTCGTCTCTGATCCGCTTTTATTTTTTTGTCTCCCCTGCCGCACTCTTGCAGCTGGGAGCATTCTGCGTTTGCGCAGTACTACTGTGCAGAGACTGGAGCATGTCGTGGGAGCGCGCTAGGCCACACATGCTTGACTAAATGCGATTCGACCAGGCTTTCGTGCTGAATTGTGGGGGATCGGAGCCACTCAGGACAGGGAGGGATGAGTGTCTTTAAGGGGGCTTAAAGAAGCCCCAGTAGTATGGAACCTGAGACCAGGGCTGTGGAGTCGAAGCAATTTGGGATACTTGGGGTTGGTGGTTTCATAAACTGAGTCGTCTGAGTTGGAAGTCTCATGATTTTTGTACCGAGTCCACAGCCTTGCCTGAGGCGTTGCTTGTCTCAGGTTCCATGGAGTTCATTTTGAAATTCAAATTGAGTATGAACTCTAATAGCCACTTCTGCTGATGTTTGGTTTTAGCTGCAGCTATTTACATTAATTTAGGTTACAGACAATATTTAGGGGTGACAAACAGGAATACAAGAAAATCGGATCACACAGCACAGTATGAGTACAAGGTAATGCTTAGTCACTGGAGGGGAGCATGAAGATTAGGCAAGTTAGGTTCACTCAAATGCATAGCATGGGTGCACAGTAATGGAGGTGAATGATCAGGTAGGACACAAAAGGAGGACCCTGCCCGAAGGCTTACAATCTAGAGGGAGAGGTAGGGGACCAGAGTGAAAAGGTGCGTTTTGAGGCCTTCTTGAAGGTGTTGAAGGAGGGGGCTGCCCTAATGGGTGGAGGTAGTAAGATGTATCTTGTGCTTGTCTTCACCAGTTTTTAGTGACCATGATCTTTATGGTAGTGTAAAATTGATTAAGACATGCTGGTACTGCGACCAATGCATACATGATCTTCAGAAATGGGTATATTGACCCTTCTACAGCAATACTTTGTGCGATCTTGGAATGTTGAGCTCTGGGCTAGGTGAAGTCCTTCCTTATCAATGATAATCTGATGAATGCTATCTGTAAGCGATTTCTGCATTTGAAGTTGCTGGGTGACATAGGGTCTTCCCTCTGAACCAAGATCACCAGAGTCATTGCAACTGGACGTGGGGAAAACAAGGGAAAATGAAGAGATCCTCAATTGATAGAAAATGAAAAAAACAGGAGTGCTAATAGTGTTGTATTTCAGGCCAAAGGGAGTATAATGCTACTTACAAAGGTGTTTTTGCTAGATAGGTCTTGTGGAGAACTCTCACCATGCAGATGGGTCTAAGGCCTCTTTGGGTGTGGTCATTGCACAAAAAAAAGCTAAAATAAGACTTCAGTGAAACAACCCCTAGTTGGGGGGGGTGGGGGGTGATTGTGGGAAGAGGTGCCCAAGAGGTGTATACAGCTCTTCTCAACTAGAGTAAACATTCGGATGAGTGGCTGGGGCAGCCCTGTGGTATAGTGGTTAGCGCTCTCACCTTACAGTGCTGGGTCCCGGGTCAAATCCCAGGGCACTATCTGCAAGGAGTTTATATGTTCTCCCCGTTTCTGTGTGGGTTTCCTTCTGGCACTCTGGTTTCCTCCCACACCAAAACATACCAATAACTTAATTGGCTTCCCCTAAAATTGGCCCTAGATTACGATGGACGTAATCCTATAGTAGGATTAAATTGTGAGCTCCACTGAGGGACAGTTAGTGACAACTATATATAATCTGTAAAGCGATGCGGAAAACATCAGCGCTTTATAAATAAGGAAGATAAAATTTACAGATCTTAACCACTTCTTTGGGTCAATATATATTAGTGTCTAGTGTTTGCTGCAACAGACGCTGAGATATTGCCCTGAAGAAGTTGGTAAGTCCCATGAAACGAGTAATTTACTGGTAAGTCATTCCTTATCTGAAGTAAGTCGGAATAGTTGACGAGCTATACGTACCTTGGGGTACCTTCTCCCACACATCGTGCATTGGGTTCCAGTTGGGGTTTTTCCCAGCAGTAGGCCAGTCAGCAGACATGCGAACTTGACATCATAAGACAGTGTAGATACACCTTAAGGACAAAATAGTGGCAATCAGGATGAGAAGCATTCATTTTCCTGTTCTGTGCTGTAATGCTTAAAATCCTGGCAACCTGTAATTTCACAAGGGTGTGGTTTTTTTTTTTTGTTTTTGTTTTTGTTTTTTTTTACAGGGTTTAGATACAGGTTCATATTAACCACTTTATCCACAAGTCACTAGATATACGTCCTCTGACTTCATCTAAGCCACAAGTAAGTAGATCTACTGACTTGTACAGAAGCAGTGCTGTGCAGGATTGGGCTTGCTCCTGTGCACATTTCTGGTACTATCTGATGCAGCACTAATTGGTGAATGGGAATAGGTTTCCTGAGCTAATGAGATTTTTTTTTATATTTTTTTTTTTTTTTATTTTTACTACCGTGTATATACTCGCAAGCATACCCGACCCCCCCCCCCCCCCCCCCACTTCTACCCGAAAAACCAGGAAAAAAATGATTGACCCCCATATAAGCGCCCCCCCCCCCCCCCAGTGTGTCCCAGTATAGCTAGTATAGTGCCCTGTATGGGTAGGTAGTTGCTCAGTATAGCTAGTATAGTGCCCAGTGCGGCTAGTATAGTGCCCAGTATAGGTAGATAGTGCCGAGTATAGTGCTGTGTAGGTAGGTTGCCTCAAGTAGGGATAGTTAGTTCTGATTAAATAAGGGCATAACTAATAACTGTCAAAACTACTTTGGTCAAGTGGGGAAAAAAGGTCTGGATGCGAAGTGGTTAAATGTAATCTGCATGTTTACAAGAAGCTGTATTTCAGTCATATATGCAGTGCTATATAAACATTGTTTTTCATGCAGGAGATAGATGATGGACCAGTAAAAATCTTTGGCACCATTACTGGACTGGCTGCTGGGAATCATGGCTTTCATATCCACCAGTATGGAGATGGTACTAATGGTAGGTACTACTATGGCTGAGTACCCTTTCACTGTCTGCAAGTGGGGAATCATGTCATGTGATGTTCTCCTTGTCACAAAACTGGATTTCTCATGCTTTCCTAGCATAAGAACTCAATGGCTGGAAGAGTGGCTTCCACTTCAAAGCAAAACTAGAAAGTGTATAAGGCAAAACCTAAAAGCTCTCATATTGATTTGGGTAAAATAAGTGTTACCTTTTTTGAAAAGGTAATTCACTTTTTAAGCTCTGCTTGTTGCAGCTGTGAATCCTATTCATACAGACTTCAGACCTCTAGAGCTGAAGTGGTTTCCTGAGTTCTGGTTTCATTCTTGTTCCAGGTATACAAGAAACTGTCACAAAGCTCAGTGCGGGAGTTGGCAATTTCGGAAAATTGACCACTGAGGGATTTTTACCTCTTTAGGACCAGAGTAATTTTCACCTGTCGGTGCTCCTACCATTCTTTCGCCAATAACTTAATCCCTACTTATGAAATTATCTTGTTTTGGGTTTTTTCGCCACCAATTAGGCTTTCTTTGGGAGGTACATTCTGCTAAGAATTTTTATTCTAAATGCATTTTGATTGGAATAAGACTTAACTATTTCTCATTTTTTGGTTTAGTGTTAAAATAAACATTCTACACATTTCATTTGTCCCAGTTATTTCAACGTTTAAAATATTTCCCTAGTACAATGTATGGCGCCAATATTTTTTATTTGGAAATTTGCGTTTTCAGTTTTGTGCCCATCACTACTTACAAGCTCGTAAATTAAAGAGTAACTGTCAGGCTGCAGAAGCTAATTTAAACCTCTAGTCTCCTGTGTTAAACAGTTTAGAAGGAAGCCAAAAAGACATTACTGAAGATAAAGATCTCTCTTACCTTTGATGTATGCTTATCAGAAAAGCTTAGAGCTAAGCAGGACGCAAGCCGCATAACATACTGCAAAGCATTCTGGGGCCCTCCCCTCGGCTGCTAAGGAGAAGACGGGATCAAGTTTCAGCAGCTTCTAAAACTCAGTCCAGCCACAGCACAGATAAATCTCGGGGCAGCGTACACTGCAGGAGTCCGCTATTGTTCCTAGCCACATGGCTCATTAATATTCACTGCAAACTAGTGTTATTCAGTATGAGCTGTTCTGTGATCAGAAGCAGGCAGGACATGACGACACATTTGGCTTCACAAACGGGACCTGCCATGAGCTGTCAGGAGCATCATTCTCTGCATATACTATATACAAATTCTGTGAAATCCAAACGTGGACAGTGAAATGCATATGTAATGTAAGTACAGCCAATCTTTAGCTACTGATATGTGTTTATTTTCTCTGAGACCCTATACCTAACAGCTCCTCTTTAAGAAATAACAATATACCATCTTGACTGAACCTATTTAAAAAGTTCAGTCCTTAAGGTAACTAAAAAAATGTTTAGGTACTATAGGAGAGTGGGAGGGAAATGGTTCATTTTAGATGCGTGGAATTAAAATGTATTTAAATATAGTTTTACTATTTGGCCACAAGATGTTGTCATATATGATTTCCGATTCAGGAATGTGAATCAGAAGTAATGCATGGCAGTGTAACTCCAGGAAGATGCAATGAAGCAGGCATCTAATAGATGCTGGCGTTCATTGCCACGGAGACTTAGATTAATGGATGGGAACTGCGTTCCCATTCATTAATCTCCCCACTAACGGGCGGCAACGGAAGCGCGCAGCGGCCTGCCATCGCTGAGGGTGTGTATTCACGGCCCTGGGGCTTCAAGTGAAGTTTTCCCAGGAAGTGGTTATACTGCACCTGGTGCAGTAAGTAAAGACGAGCCGTAATTACTGTAGTTCCTCAAACGGCTTGTAACACAGTATTTAGTTTAGCAGTCATGACGGCATGTCTGTTTTTCTTTTCAGGCTGTATAAGTGCCGGCCCACATTTCAACCCACATGGCAAGAAACATGGTGCACCACAAGATTCAGAGAGGTAAGCGGCATGATTCAACATCAGGCAATTCTAATGAAAAGTGCTACTTACATGGGGCTTTGTCCAGCCCCAAGCTCCCAGCATGTCCCTCGCTGCAGGTCTGCTGTCAGCCGTTCACCACTGCTGCCTCATGGTCCCCGGCGATGATGTCGGGCTGACCCAGAGGTCTGCCTGTACTGCAGCACAGTCAATCACCGCCACGTGGTTCAGAGCAAACTGCGCAGCGGCTGTGGACGGCAGACCTGCAGCGAGGGACATGCTGGGAGCTTGGGGCTGGACAAAGCCCCGGGTAAGTAGCACTTTTCATTAGAATTGCCTGAACTTTTAAAGCCATAATCCAGAAAAGTAAGTCTTTAACTTATTGCAGTACAGTTCCTATTGCTCTAAAGCAGGGGTGTCAAGCTCAAATACAAAGTGGGCCGAAATTGTACACTGGGACCTAATCATGGGGCAACCTCAATGTCTACTAGCCACCTTCCTCCCTTATAAAGTTCTCAGGTGGCCCCCAATCCCTTCCATATACAGTTCCCTGGTGTTTAATGCTTTCCCCCACCCCCATATGGCTTTTCTGGTGATCTAGGGCTTCACCTCCAATGTAGCTTTCCTGGTGGTCTAGCGTAATCCAAACATAATGCAAAGTGGGGAAACCACTTGAGGGCCAAATTTAATGGCCCCGAGGGCTGGATTTGGCCCGCAGGCCAGAGTTTGACATGTATGCTCTAAAGCAACCACAAATTGATTTGGTCACATGTCTATTTCCCATGCTCTCAAGTGCAACTGCCATCTAGGAGGGAGGAACTGTGACAGTCTACAGGTCTGAGTGCGTCACTGAGCTTTTACAGGGAACTACCCACTGCTCTTTCTAGATAATCTGCTTCCATCATGCCTTGCAGTGATTCAGCAAATCTGACACCACTGTATTAAATTAAGCAGCCGTTAATAATTTCTGGTGCCAGAAGCTTGGAGGTGGAAACCAGGTGTGTTAACCGGGAAACCTGACACTTAATAGTTCTGCTTTAAAGAGAACCCGAGGTGTGTTTAAAGAATGTTATCTGCATACAGAGGCTGGATCTGCCTATACAGCCCAGCCTCTGTTGCTATCCCAAACCCCACTAAGGTCCCCCTGCACTCTGCAATCCCTCAAATCACAGCCATGCTGTGAGGTTGTGTTTACATCTGTAGTGTCAGTCTCAGCTGCTCCTCCGCCTCCTGCATAGCTCAGGTCCCTGCCCCTGTCCCTTCCCTCCAATCAGCAGGGAGGGAAGGGATGCAGGCGGGGACCGGAGTTCTGCAGGAGGCGGGGAGAGCAGCAGACTGACACTATAGAGATAAACACAGCCAGCTCTGACAAGCTGTTTGTCAGCAGCGTGGCTGTGATTTATGTGGGATTGCAGAGTGCAGGGGGACCTTAGGGGGGTTTGGGATAGCAACAGAGGCTAGGCTGTATAGGCAGAGACAGCCTCTGTATGCAGATACAATTCTTCAAACCCACCTCGGGTTCTCTTTAAAGTTTCATGGTGGTTCTAGTCCTGGCATAAGCACACAGCAAAAACAAACCTGTCTTTCAACTACTCATTGGCTATATAGTGATCTTGGCTGCCTGTGTACAAAAAGCATTTCTTAATTCTATTATACAGTACTTGTGAACCCAGTAGTTGGCACTGTATACTTGCCTGGTTGGGCTGCACACTGTGCATTCTTACTACTTCAGTGCTGGCTGCTGTTGTAAATGGAGCTAAGGCAAGGTCTCCATAGTGGGACAATAATTTTTACCTCCCTGGTGGTAACCCCTGAGTCAGGCTAGGGCTGGGGAAAAGCCAGAAGCGATAATCCGGAGCCTGACTCCGGATAGCTGCTGGGGGGGGGGGGGGTAAATGGAAAGCATTGCACGCAGTAGGCATTTCAGCTCTCCTTCCCAGGAATCCAGATGCTAGCAGCCATTCTCCTTCCAGTCCTCTGAGGCTCTAGATGCCTCTGAAATTGCAGTTTGTCATCATGATGACAGATCTCGCTATAGGGTTACAGTGCAACCTGGAGGAAGGAGGGAACATTGCAGTGCTGGATTCCAGGGAGGTGAGTAAAGACAGGCTGCAGGAGATCTCTCAATTGTGCAAAAAATTGAACTGCTATAAGACTCTCTGTAATCCAGAAATGATTATGCTGCCATGGAGGTTAATTTGGCTGTACTTTCAACAGCCCCTGATACTTGCCTGTGGAGGCTGGGTAATGAACCCTCAAGGGGGGGCATGTTAAACCTCAAACCAGGAAGTCCAGCAAAACACCAGGACTCAATGAGGCTCTGAGCATAGTAATGGTAAGCCATACATGTAACTGCTTCCAGTACATGTGACCCAAGGCAAAGCTACCCAAGGTAAGAAAACAAGTATGCAGAGACAAAAGGGAAGATTCGGGAGCCCCATAGTGTAATATCGATGGTATACGGGTTATTAATTGATAGAATGGTATACTCACAAACACAGGTTGCTGAGCTAGGCAACCACTGAATGCACCACTGGGGGATCTTTCCCATCCCTACTCGGGCTAAGATGTTGCTCTTTGTAGATAGAAAAGGGGTAGTAACACCCATCCACCTTGTGGATAAAAGATCACTTTGAGGAACAGAGGTGCCAATGAAGTATAAAATTAAAAATTGTTTAAAATTGGGGGGGGGGGGGTTAATGGTGGACATGCCTCCCCACAAAAGACACAATTATGATTTAGTATTTGTATAGCGCCGACATATTCCGCAGCGCTGTACAGAGTATATAATGTCTTGTCACTTAACTGTTCCTCTGAGGGGGCTCACAATCTAATTCCTACCATAGTACTATGTCTAGGTATATATTGTGTAGAGCCTGTATCGTACATTATTCTTCAAAGGATCTGCAACGCCTAGGCACTATACCATGTAAGGACACTCTTAGAGTTGCTCCTTGTATTTTTGCCTGAGGAAGTGGGCATGAGACCTGCAAAACACATTGCAGGTCTTTTGTAGTAAGAAATGAATGTAATTTGTATTAGTGTCTTCTTTTGTGGGGAGAGAAGTCCACCATTAAAGGCCCTTAAACTGAGGAGACTGAGTTGTATGATTTTTTTTACAGACTCCACAACCCTGCTCCTATCACCCTCCTATTCACTCTACCCCAATAAATAGATCGACTGAGGATGCCATCTGTGTAGCGCTCCATGCTGCCCTCTCACACCTGGAAAAGCCCAACTCCTATGTTAGGATGCTCTTTGTTGACTACAGCTCAGCATTTAACACCATTGTACCTAGCCAGCTGACCAACAAACTCCATGCACTAGGTCTTGCTCCCTCCATATGTACTTGGTTATTGGACTTCCTTACTAATCGCCCTCAAACTGTCAGACTAGGAAACAGACATCCTCCACCCTTACACTGAGCACTGGCGTGCCACAGGGCTGTGTATTAAGCCCTCTCCTCTATGCACTTTTCACCCATGACTGCCAGCCTATCCATACCTCAAACATAATAATTAAGTTTGCAGATGATACGACTGTCATTGGGCTTATATCAGACAATGAGGAAGCTGCATACTGAGAAGAAGTTAGGAACCTGACTGCATGGTGCGACATTAACAACCTGTTATTAAATACAAAGAAGACCAAAGAAATTATTCTAGACTTTACGACCACCAAAAAGACTACTCACCTACTGCTAATGATCAATGCAGAGGCTGTGGAGAGAGTTTCCAGCTTCAAATTTTTGGGAGTCACCATCGCAGAGAACCTGTCCTGGGCTGACAATGCTTTAGCTCTAACTGGCAAAGCACAACAACGCCTCTACTTTCTGAGAAAACTAAGGAGCGCTAACCTCCCACAGAAGCTGCTGGTTAATTTCTACAGATGCACTATAGAAAGCGTTCTGACCAATTGCATGACGGCCTGGTACAACAGCTGCACGAAGGCTACTAGAGAAGCCCTGCAGCGAGTTGTTAAAACAGCAGAAGCCATTATTGGCACTGAACTACCATCACTGGAACTTTTGTATAATACTCGCAGCTTGAGAGGCCAAAAACATTATCAAAGACAACACTCACCCTGGAAATGCCTTGTTTGAGCTCCTTACATCAGGTAAACGTTTTAGATCAATCCGCACACACACACACAAACAGACTGAAAGACAGCTTTTTCCCATCCGCCATAAACTTGATAAACTGAATCCTCTCTGAGATAATTAACACTGTACAAATTGTTTAAATATCTGTAATACCTGGCATACTTGTATCATTTCTTCTCTTCCTTGTTACTATCACTATGTTCCCTATATGCACCGTGGGGTTGTCATGAAAAGTAATTTCGTTGTTACACAATGACAATAAAGTGAATTGAATCACTCAGTTTTAATGGGGCAGGAGAGAGGTGGGAATGGGAGGAAACCTGATGCAACAACCCTGCTTCTTCCTTTCTGGAAATCTGTCTTTAGCTGAAAGGTGTGTGGGGGTTTTTTTTTTTTTTTTTTTTTTTTGTTTTGTTTTTTTTTGTTTTTTAGTGATGACTTGGAATAAACCTTCAATGGTTAGTGGCTGCAGCATGAACAAACCTCTGTGCTTACCACAAGTAGCTTTGTCTCAAGTCTGGTATCCTTTAAAGCTAGTCTGCAAGCAATGACTTGAGGTGCCCACCCATTATTTGATTTTTTTATTTTATTTTTATTAATTTTTTTGGCATTGATGTGTGGCTATTTGACTAGGATTGAATGACAGATTTGTATGAGATCCAGCATGCTGGAGAGATCTCAATCGAAAGGGCTCCTTCAGGTGTGTGGTGGTAGTAGCAGTGTTACATATTTCGAAAGGCACCTGTACAGGCTTCTGCATTCTGGAGAGAACACTAGAGGAGGCATGTGGCGGATGTAAGAATCTATACGTTGGTTGCTATGGGCAACACTACACCTTCGTTCGGCACCATATCACTAAGTGTGATAACTCGACTCTCATCACAGCGACAGCATAGGAGATAGAACTTCTTTAGACGTTGTCAAAGTTTCAGGAGTTTATTCAGTAAACAGATATACAGATGCTTATCTCTACATGTTCGTTACACCTCTGCGAAGCAATTGGTCTGTAGTAAGTCCTCTTTGCATTACAGGCTCTTGGTCCATTCCTTTTTGAATGCCAACCAGGCTTTCTCTTATGTTACATCTGTACTATGTTACATTTAGGCCTATATAGTTAGATGACAAGACATTACAAAAAGAGTAGAAAGTGGAAGTCAGTCCCATCCGTATTTTCATAACAATGGCTAATGTTTGTCGCCAGCTGGTCTGGCCTCTGCACTGGATATCTCTGATACAGCCTTGGGAGTTCCAGTACAATGTTCTACTGAAAATCAGAACTGTCTTTATTTATCTCTAAGAGAAATTCTCCTTAAAGGGAGATTCTGCAAATCAAGTATTTTTAACTAAACTCAGTTAAAGTAACTGAGGCCTACGAATTCAAGCATATAATACTTAAATTCTAACAGCGGATAGTTGAGCTGCTTCCATACAATTGGCCCACGGCTTGGGGGAGTTTAAGGTGGGATTCAGCGCTTGGTAGATTTTAATGTGAAATCTATTGTGTGGGAAGGTAAAATTTCAGCGGACGGGGAGTAGAGGTGGGCGAACAGTTCGGCTGTGTTAGCCGAACTGTTCGGGCTGCCCAACCTGTCATTTATGTTTGCCTCTTACTACTTCCGGGTCGCAATGACCCGAAATAGTACGTCTGCGCTGGCCCGGCGGAGCGCGTCCTAGATCGCGCTCCCGTCGCCGGGCACTCTCTGCGCATGTGTGTGACGTCACTCATGACGTCACACACATGCGCAGAGAGTGCCCGGCAACGGTAGCGCGATCTAGGACGCGCTCCGCCGGGCCAGCGCAGACGTACTACTCCGGGTCATTGCGACCCGGAAGTAGTAAGAGGCAAACATAAATGACAGGTTGGGCAGCCCGAACAGTTCGGCTAACACAGCCGAACTGTTCGCCCACCTCTAACGGGGAGTGATCAAATGGTCGATCTGGTGGTCATAAAAGTATTGCATAATGCCGAATTGAAAGGTGGCCATACAAGTTTAGGCACGTTTCATTAACAACTTAGGTTGAACAAGACCCTGCATAAAGGTTGTATGTGCTTCAAGAAGTTTATTGGTCACCTCTCAAAATTGACCTTAGACTGTGGTAATTATATTGTGAGCGCATTTGAAGAGCAGTTAGTGACAGCATGTATTTCTATACATTGCAAAACCAATATACATTTATTCTGTCAGTTATTAACCTGAATCTGGTCCTTCCTCAGACACGTTGGAGACCTTGGAAACGTTCTTGCCAAAAATGACGTAGCAGAATTTGAGCTAACAGACAGCCTCCTATCCTTGCACGGGCCTCACTCTATCATTGGACGCACTGTGGTGGTAAGTGAGGGCCACAAACTGGCTCAGAACATTCTACCAAATGTATGCATGGTTTGCAGTACTTGTTACATAGTTATATAGTTATTTGGGTTGAAAAAAGACATGCGTCCATAGAGTTCAACCAGAGAACAAAGTACAACACCAGCCTACTCCCTCACATATCCCTGTTGATCCAGAGGAAGGCAAAAAACCCTTACAAGGCATGGTCCAATTAGCCCCAAAAGGGGAAAAAAATCCTTCCCGACTCCAGATGGCAATCAGAAAATCCCTGGATCAACATAATTAGGCATTACCTAGTAATTGCAGCCATGGATATCTTTCAACGCAAGGAAAGCATCTAAGCCCCCTTTAAATGCAGGTATAGTTTGCCATAACTACTTGTGGCAATGCATTCCACATCTTAATCCCTTACTGTAAAGAACCCTTTCCTAAATGGCTAAAACATTTTTCCTCCATTCGCGGATCATGTCCTCTAGTCCTTGAAGGCCTAGGGACTAAACTCATCCGCCAAGCTTTTATATTGCCCTCTGATCTATTTATACATGTTAATTAGATCCCCTCTAATGGCCCATACTCACGGGCTACGAAAGTGGCCTGTCGCCAGCACACGTGAGCGTGTGCGCGACAGGCCGGCGACAGCTCCTCGCCAGGTCCCTCCGCATACACACGGCGGAGGGACCTGGCAACTATGCGGCGGAAGCTGTCGCTGCTGTTCCTCCCCCGGCCGGATGTTGAAGGGATTCCATGGGTGTTGCTGTCGCTAGTCCGCATACTCACGCGGACTAGCGACTGTTGCGGCGGAGATGCGGCGGCAACTGTCGCCAGGCGATTGACAGCGCCAATCGCCTGGCGACTTCAGCGACGGGCGACAGTTCGGATTGCGCGCCCGTTGCGGGCGACAGTTCGGGGTGCGCGCGGCCCATACTCACGGGCGACCTGTCGCCGCAACACGCGCGCGCCGCGTGTTGAGGCGACAAAAGTCCCTCGTGAGTTTGGGCCATAAGGCATCTCTTTAGACTAAATCCAGTTTATCTAACCTTTCTTGGTAAGTGAGACCTTCCATCCCACATATCCATTTTGTTGCTAGTCTCTGCACCTGCTCTAAAACTGCAATCTCTTTCCTGTAATGTGCCCAGAACTGAATTCCATATTCCGTGTCCCAAAACATTTGTATAGTGCTGACCTCCTGTTAAAGTGCAAGAGGCAGCCACTTGGGGTGCACTCAGTGGGCCACCCTGCAGTTAGTACCTAGCCAGGAAGGAGATCTTGGGCAAGACTGTCTTGCTCAATGGGGAGAGCCAAGACCAATGCCCCCACAGTGTACTCTTCTCTGGATCATAAAGGGACCACCTTTCCTCAGTCTTGTTTCAGCAGTGGGACCCCCTAAAGCCTGTTCATCAGTACCTCCTGCTAGCTCCGTCCTGCTTGGCTTTCTTTAGAAATGGCTGGGTTTGGGACTGTGCAGGCTTTATCCACCAAGTTTGGATGGAGCTAGCGCACAGGGAGGCCAGTCTGGTGGTCTGTGTGCCTCGCTCTCCCCTCGTTTTGTTTGTGTGTGAATGGGCCCTTAAAGTCATTTTTAGGAGTAGGAGGATAAATATATATTTTTTATTTTTTTTTTTCTCTTCGGTTTATTTTTACCTTGGGTTCACTTTAAAAATTGTGTTTTTATACCCACCCCCACTGGTGATCTAACCCTTAGATCCAGGGGACCATATATCACAGCCACAGCAGAGCAACCAATCTTCAGGACTTTAAAGCCCCATCTACACCATACAATTTTTTTATTTTAATTTTTTGTTCGATCCATCATGTCCGATTGGGATTCGATTTGCCATTGCAAAACAATGGCAAATTGAATCTAATCCCGATCAGACATGTCTGTTTTTAATCGGACAAATTGTGTGGTGTTGATGGGCTTTAGGTAGCCATACATCTGACCATTATGGGTAGATTTGACAGGCAAATTTATCTCTAATCGAATTTGATTAGAGATAAATTGCTCCCTGTCGAAGCTGCCCATATATTGCAGGCTGATTCCCGTCCAATTTGACACTTATTTTTTTTGTTGCAGTAACACTTTACTCCTGGCATCTTTTGTTCCTGATGCTTCAAGGCACATTGAAGGCCCATCAGTGGTTGAATAGTTTTTGTACAGCTTTCCCCATACTAATCAGTTGCCATCATGTTTTGCGATTACTTGTTAGAATAGGAAGCTCTCATCATTGGCTCCCCCCCCCCCCCCATGCTCATCCCTAAGGGCTCGTTTACACTAGTGCGGAATCGCCTGCATTTCACCGCGGACAAAATCGCATGCGGGTGCTATTCCGCATGCGTTTTTGCCACGCTTTCGCATGCGATTCCGCATAGGTAAGGGTATATGCGAATTTAACCTATTTTGGTTCCTGGACGTAGTTTCTACGTCCAGGAACCATGCGCGCTACAGCGCGCTCCCACGGCCGATCGCGTGCACGCGCACTCCCGGCCGCGGATTCAGTAGCCACGGAATCAATGTATCGGGCTATGGTGCCCGATCATTGATTCCTCTCCCCCGCTGAAAAAGCGACAGCTTCTCTCAGAAGCTGTGCTTTCTCTGGCTGTTCCCTCCCCGATGCGTCACTCTAAGCGTGGGCTACGCTTAGAGTGACGTCATGTAAACAAACTCATGGCCGCCATCTTGTGGCCAAAAAGTAATGCTACACCTGTAAGAAAAAAAAATCTATTGTTTACCTCCCACCCTCCCAAAACTACCCAAATAAAATGTTTACTATAAAAAAAAAAACCATTACAATAAAAAAAAAACATGTAAATATTTACCTAAGGGTCTAAACTTTTTAAATATCAATGTAAAGGTGAAATATATCTTTTTTCCCAGAACGTCCTCCTGACAGCACCCCTCCTATGAGACTTGTCTCCCTCCTAAACTTTGGACAGGAAGCTAGAAGATACAAATTTGCATAACAGGCAGGCAGGAGTAGTATATAAAGATGTTACCCACCAAAGGTATCCAGTTGTTTTTCCTGTCCCGGACGGGACGCTTTGAGAGGTCTCCAGTGCTACTACGTCAGGCGGCGAGGGCAGCGGTGCAGCGCGGGCATACTAAGGCTGAGCAGGGGACTCGGCTGGTCCAGCGCACAGCGTGGAGGAGGCTTCTCCCAGAGATGCAGAAGCTTTATGGCGGCAGGAGCGCATACCGGAAGTTCCGGGCGGATGTGACGTCATGCGCATGCGTCCCGCATGACGTGTCAGCTGACGGCAGCGGCAGGGGCCGCGGCGGGGAAAGAAAATTGACTTCAGCTGCAGGTAATTCCGAGAGGTATATATATGTATATGTTGAGCCACGATCACCATTGCTGTCGGTGATCATGGAGGACGCTGTAGGCCCTTCTCCTCTGACTTCTGCGGAGTCTGGCGCTATCCCCTCTCTGGTGAGCTAGAGGTTATCAGGCTTTGAGAGGGCTGTTTGTAAGTGTCTGGGTCCACCTTGTAAGGCTGATAGTCTCTTTATTTCTTTTTTAGCCTAAACCCTCAAAAAGTGATAAGGAGAAATCGGTGTCTCAGCAAACTCAAGGTGGACAAGCTTCGGGCAGAACTGAGAAACGCTGTGTTATGTGTAACTCACGCTTCTATTCTTCCTCTACAAAGAAACTTTGCCAGTCATGTAGAGAGAAAGTAGTCAAAGAGGAATCCCCAGTGGTGTTTAAGGACTTGATGGGGTGGATGCGGTCTGAGATGGCCTCGGCCATTAAAGAGATAAAGGATTCTACATTGGCGGAGTCTGCAGTTCCTTCTACTTCAGCCTCTGTTACTGGTGCTATACCTGCTCCTTTAGACGGAAATCCTCCAGCCCTGGTGATTGAGGTGGGGGAAGCCTTACAGGTTCCCACTTCACCGCATAAAATTGCAGCTAAACGTAAAAGGAAGGATAATGAGTCAGGGGATTCAGAATTATCAGGAGAGGAAGGAGAAATTTCATCTTTAGAGGAAATTTCTGGAGAAGAGGAGGAGAACCCAGAGGTTCCTCAGAAGTTCGCTTTTGCACCTAACTTAATGAAGGACTTGTTGTCTGCTATGCAGAGCACTATGGGTATAACAGTGGAGCGAAAATCCTTGACCCCCTTGGATCAGATGTACGTGAGTTTGGCGGAACCCCAGAATTGCTTCATCCCAGTCCATTCCTCTCTAAAGTCAATGATTGGGAAGGAGTGGGATGACCCTGAAAGGAGGGCGTTTTGGCCCAAGTCTCTTTCTCGTCGTTATCCTTTCAGTCCTGATGATCAAAAATTCTGGGGTCCGGTTCCCAAACTGGACCCATCGTTTTCAAGGGTGTCCAGAAGATCCGATTTGCAGTTTGAGAACTTTGGCAATTTAAAAGACCCGATTGATAAGAAGATGGACAATCTGTTGCGTAGGGCATGGGAGTCAGCATCTTTAACATTTAAGCCAGCAGTGGCATCCACGGCAGTGGGACGATCCCTTAAAGCTTGGCTCACGCAGACTCAGTCTAAGATAGCTTCGGGGGTGCCCAGAGAAGAGATTTTAGAGGACTTTCCAAATTTATTTAATGCTACTAATTACTTAACAGATGCAGCGGATGATACGGTTAAATTAACAGCCAGAACAACTGCCCTTGTTAACTCGGCAAGGAGAGGCATATGGGTGAAGACTTGGCAGGGGGACAATTCGTCTCGCTCCAAGTTATGTGGTTTACCCTGTGAAGGTGAGCTGTTATTTGGTTCAAAGCTAGACCAGACGCTAGAAAGAACCTCAGACTATAAGAAAAATTTTCCGACAAAAAAGAGAGCTTTTCAGTACAAGGGCCCAGCTCGCAGTGGCAACAGGGAACCTGAGGCAAAGATCCCACCTAGGGAGGCGTTACAGGAGGAAGTGGTTTCCCTTCTGGAGAAAAGAGTGATCAGAGAAGTACCATCCTGCCAGAGAGGCCAAGGGTTCTACTCACCAGTTTTTCTGATAAAAAAGCCTCAGGGAGCCTTCAGATTTATTCTAAATTTAAAGGGGTTGAACAAGGCCGTAAAATACAGGAAGTTTCGAATGGACAATGTGAATTCTGTAATAACCCTGTTGCAAAAAGACTGTTTTCTAGCTTCTCTGGACCTCAAAGATGCCTACCTGCATGTGCCAGTCCATCTAGAGTCCCAGCAGTTCCTAAGATTTGCAATTCACCTTCAAGAAGAGGTAAGACATTTCCAATTTAATGTGTTACCTTTTGGGCTAGCTTCATCCCCTTGGCTGTTCACAAAGGTGATGGCAGAAGTATTGGCAGTCTTAAGGTGTAGATCCATTAACATCATTGCTTACCTAGATGATTTACTAATTTGGGGTAATTCTTTACAGTCTGTAAGTGATCAGGTTAAATTATGCATTGACAGTCTAGAGTCTTTAGGCTGGTTAATTAACTGGTCAAAATCTGCACTAATACCCAGCCAGTCTATGGAATATCTGGGATTTATTTTTTCCTCCCGCCAAGAAAGAGTTTTTCTCCCAGAAAGGAAAATTTCGGCAGTACTTAATTCTGTTCTTTCTTTTCAGGAATCAAGAGCCATCAGTATAAGAAAAGCCATGGCATTACTCGGTCTGTTAAGCTCAGTCTTCCCTGCAGTACAATGGGGTCAATTCCATGCCAGGACCCTGCAGTTGTGGATATTAAGGAGCTGGAACAGGACTATTTCAGCCCTAGAAAGGAAGATTCTGATCCCATACAGTGTAAAAGTGTCATTAAACTGGTGGCAGGAACTGTCTCACCTGTCAGAAGGTCGCATGTGGTTTTTTCCAGTTCAAAGAATCATAACGACGGATGCCAGTACATGGGGGTGGGGCGCTCACATGGACTCTCTTCCAGCACAGGGTCAGTGGTCCAGTACAATGGCAAGACGATCCTCCAACAGCAGAGAACTGGAAGCAGTATGGAGAGGCCTTCAATTCTTCAAGGATCAGATCAAGCACTGTCACGTCCTGATCAGGTCCGACAACAGCAGTGTAGTGGCTTACCTGAATCATCAGGGAGGGACAAGAAGTCCTCGGTTGTGGTCTCAGACAGCAAGAATTCTGCATTGGGCAGAGAACAGCTTATCTTCCATCAGGGCGATTCATCTGAAGGGGACTTGCAATGTTGTAGCAGACTATCTCAGCAGGTCAGCGATATTACAGGACGAGTGGTCTCTGAATCCAGAAGTATTTGTTCAGATCAGTCAGGCATGGGGCATTCCTGCAGTAGACTTATTCGCAAGGAGGCAAAATTCAAAGTGTCAAAACTTTTGCTCCCTGTATCCAAAGGACAATCCGTGGCAGATAGACGCCTTCTCCATAGAGTGGAGGTTGAACCTGATGTATGCATTTCCTCCAATACCTCTAATATCAAGGGTTCTGAACAAAATTATGCAGGACAGAGCACAAGTAATCCTCATAGTACCTTTCTGGCCGAAAAGACCATGGTTTGCTCTGTTACAGAAGTTAGCAATATGTCAACCAATATTGTTTCCACTCAGAACAGATCTGTTGTCGCAGGGCCCAGTTCTTCACCCGGACCTCAAGCGCCTTCACCTTTCAGCATGGAGGTTGAGTGGGGAATCCTGAAATCAAAGGGGTTTTCGGATGGACTTTCTGAGACGTTAATACAATCCCGCAAGAAGGTTACGAGGCAGATTTATCAAAAAACATGGAACATTTACTGTGAATGGTGTACTAGAAAGGATAATGATCCTACACTTTCCGCCTCAGCTCTGGAGTTTCTTCAGGATGGATTTCACATGGGATTAAGTGCCAGTACTCTTAAGGTTCAGACAGCAGCTTTAAGTGTATATTTAGAAAGAAGATTAGCTCAGGAAGAGTTTTTTCTTCGTTTTTTTCAGGGAATTAAACGTCTCAGGCCGGTGGTGATATCTAAGGTGCCTCCTTGGGACTTGAATATCGTGTTGCAGAGTCTTTGTGAACATCCCTTTGAGCCTCTGGATCAGATTCCGGATAAACTTCTGACGTTGAAAACGGCCTTTCTTCTGGCAATCACCACAGCCAGGAGAGTCAGCGAACTTCAGGCCTTATCCATTAAGCAACCTTATTGTACTATCTCAGAGGATAGGATTACTCTGCGTCCAGACTTTGCATTCCTTCCTAAAGTGTCTTCAAAATTTCATCGATCTCAGGAGATCTTTCTGCCATCATTCTGTGATAAACCAACGAATGAGAAGGAGAAGAAACTTCATTGTTTGGATGTTAGAAGGTGTATCCTTCATTATCTGGAAAGGACTGTATCTTTGAGAAAATCAGATGCCTTGTTGGTGCTGTTTGCGGGGAAATTCAAAGGAAGGCAAGCCTCTAAACCATCAATTGCAAGATGGATCAGACAAGCTATCACTGCGGCTTATCGGGCTCAAGGGAGACCTTTACCAACCTCAATTAAAGCTCACTCCACAAGAGGCGTATCAACATCTTGGGCAGAGAGGGTAGGCGCCTCGATAGAGCAGATTTGCAGAGCGGCCACCTGGTCCAGCCAAAATACGTTTGTGAAACATTATAGACTAAACTTATTAGCCAATACTGATCTGTCATTTGGAAGAAAAGTGTTGCAGGCAGTAGTCCCTCCCTAGTGTATAATGTTCTTGTTTATCGTCTCATAGGAGGGGTGCTGTCAGGAGGACGTTCTGGGAAAGCCAAGCTTACCTCGGGTAATGTCTTTTCCAGTAGTCCGAGTGACAGCACCCCTCCGGCCCACCCTATTAGAGGGGATAATTAAAGTATTGTTTCAGCAGCATATGTTGTCCGTGTCTTTTTTTTATAACTGGATACCTTTGGTGGGTAACATCTTTATATACTACTCCTGCCTGCCTGTTATGCAAATTTGTATCTTCTAGCTTCCTGTCCAAAGTTTAGGAGGGAGACAAGTCTCATAGGAGGGGTGCTGTCACTCGGACTACTGGAAAAGACATTACCCGAGGTAAGCTTGGCTTTTTTTTTTTTTTTTTTAAACTTGTAAATGGTGATAGATGCAAAATGGAAAAATGCACCTTTATTTCCAAATAAAATATTGTCGCCATACATTGTGATAGGGACATAATTATAACGGTGTAATAACCGGGACATATGGGCAAATACAATACGTGAGTTTTAATTATGGAGGCATGTATTATTTTAAAACTATAATGGCTAAAAACTGAGAAATAATGAATTTTTCCATTTTTTTTTCTTCCTGTTAAAATGCATTTACAGTAAAGTGGCTCTTAGCAAAATGTACCCCCCAAAGAAAGCCTAATTGGTGGCGGAAAAAACAAGATATAGATCAGTGCATTGTGATAAAGTTATAGGCTAATGAATGGGAGGTGAACATTTCTCACGTGAAAACGGCGGAACGTGAATGGGTTAACCATGTGACTGCCTGTGTAAATTAACATTAATACTTGTGCGAATTCGCGTCAACCGCATGCTCAACCCGCATGCAATTTCCCTAGTGAAATACATTAGCCACGATTCGCATGCATTCCTCTCGCACGCGAAATCTGACGGCTCTGCCGTGCAGATTTCAGCCGCGCACACAACGCAGACGCACAAGTGTAAACTGCCCCATTCACTTGCATTGCCTATGCGGACACCGCATGCGGATTCGATATAGCTAAATGTAACTGCTTCTATGGCAGATCACTGATCTTTGCTATATAGAATTGCCTGAAATGTAACTTAATCTCTCCTCCAGGTCCATGAGAAGCAAGACGACTTGGGAAAAGGTGGGAACAACGAGAGCCTTGTGACTGGTAACGCCGGGGGACGTCTGGCATGTGGAGTGGCTGGAATCTGTCAATAAACATGATGATCTGCCGTGGCCTTGTTCGTTCAGCTCTCCCCAGCATAATTGCCACATTCTGTTAGCTGCACTTTAGTTCTGTTACTAAGCTCAGTGGTCTCCAGCAGGGCTGTGGAGTCGGGCAATTTTGGGTGCCTGGAGTCGGGAAAAAATGCACCGACTCCTAATGAATTTGTAACTGTAATTAAAATAGAAAATATGATAAAATGTTCTATTTCTCAGATAATAGTCACTGTATAAATACTGTATATATACATTATTTTTAATAATAGCTGTGCTTAGTCCACAAAAATGAAATAAACCAATCAAAATTAGTTACTTGTGCTGCTCCAATAAAGCAGTCCCCGTATTTTTAAGGTCAGATACATATCTGATTGTGACTGTATATATGATGTGTACACAGGAATCTCTTATATATACACTAAATAACATCTATGCTGTAAGAATAAAGCCTGATGTGTAGCTGTGTCACTAATAGAGATGGTCAATGAGATGGAAATAATTCTGCACTGATGCTGATTTATGCAAATGTATGCACTCCCTTTGCTGATGACATCAAATAATTTGATAAGTTGTTAAAATTTGGTTTGGTGACTACAAATTAAAGGGTAACTGAGACGAATGAAAAGTAAAGTTTTATACATACCTGGGGCTTCCTCCAGCCCCCTTCAGGCTAATTAGTCCCTCGCTGTCCTCCACCACCCGGATCTTCTGCTATGAGTCCTGGTAATTCAGCCAGTCAGCGCTGTCCGGCCGCATGCCGCTCCCACAGCCAGGAACATTCTGCACCTGCGCAATAGTGCTGCACAGGTGTAGTATGCAACCTGGCGGCGGAGTGTGTGCATGCGCACTACGCCTGACTAGCTCAAGTACCTGGACTCATAGCAGAAGATCCAGGTGGTGGAGGAGGACAACGAGGGACTGATTATTCTGAAGGGGGCTGGAGGAAGCCCCAGGTATGTATAAAACTTTAATTTCATCTGTTTTAGGTTTACTTTGTTACACAGTAGTACTATACTCTACATATGCACTCCCCACAGAGCTGCAGGGAATCTACTGAGAATGCTGTGCACATTGAACACAGAGGTGTTGTCTGTTTACAATCTCCTCATTCCCCTGCAGAGTACCTGCGCATCATTCTTACATGTACCCACACTTACATTGCCTAGGGCCTGATAGATGTTCTTTGTTCCGGTTTGTACCTTTTACAAGTACTCTTACCAAGGACTAGTTTTAGTCTAAAGGGAATAAATATAGTAGTCTACATATCCTTCTCACTTCAGTTGTCTTGTAAAAGTCCTAAGCGTTGGCAGTTAAGAGACGAATTTCATGTTACATACTTTTAATCAACAAAATTGTAATATGCAAATTAGAGGAGTCGGAGTCGGTGGAATCCTAAACTGAGGAGTCGGAGTCGGTGGATTTTTGGACCGACTCCACAGCTCTGGTCTCCAGTGCTGTCCGCACCTGTGGCATTGTCATTTTATATCATTCTTGTTTCTGTTCAAGCACTACTTCCATTAAACAGAAGTAAAGTTGGAGATTGGTGGTGTGATTTGGAGACTCTTGTACCAATTGTGAACCGTGTTACCTCAATGTAGCTTTGAAGCCAAAGGTGGATCTGCACTCTTTAGAACGTCACTGTAGGTTTTCGTTTAGCAGAGTCTTAAATGGGATTTTTTTCAAAATTTTGCCAAACAAGCATTTAGTGATACTTTGGTGCTAGTGTAGATTAGGGGGCCCAGCAGGAAATCTCCTCATAGGGAGAATATGCTAACATGATAGTAGGACTGCACGATTTTAGGGAAAAATCGAAATTGCGATTTTTCTCTCAGAAATTGCAATTTCGATTTTCCCTTTTTTTTTTATTTTTTTTTTTTATATTCCTGCTTTTTGCACTGGGGGGGGGGGGGGGGGGGGGGGGGGGCTTGGGTTTGGCTCACAGTCTGCACTGCCTGGTCTGCTGTCTGTAATATCTTGCTTCTGGCCCGCTGTGCGCGGATTGGCCAGAAGCAGTAAATATGTATAAGTGTTAATGAGCAGGGGGCGGATTCACTAGAGCGAGCGGCCGGGCACATCATACAGCATTACCTATTACTGGCTAGTGATGGAATGACGGCAGCAGTAGGCGGTGCTGTATGCTCTGTACATCTCCGCCTACCGCTGCCTTCATTCCATCGCTAGCCAGTGATAGGTAATGCTGTATGATGTGCCCGGCCGCTCGCTCTAGTGGATCCGCCCCCCGCTCATTAACACTTATACATATTCACTGCTTCTGGCCAATCCGCGCACAGCGGGGCCAGAAGCAAGATGTTATAGACAGCGGACCGAAAAACCGAAGGTACTGACGATCAGCAGATCGTCCTGCCTCCAACCGTGGTTTCGGTTTTAAACCGAAAAACCGTGTAGCCCTACATGATAGGTTGTAACTACACCTATACTATTCAGCCAATCAAACATTTGTGCTGCAGAGGGTGCTGTGATTGGAGGACTGCTCCTAATTTTATTTATTTTCCCCAAAAGTTTCACTTTATTTTTATTTCCTTCCCCCTCAATTTGCAGCCAATTCTCTCAAATAGCAGTAAAGCCTCCTTCAGATGGGCAGAATTTAATGCTGGTCAGCTGCTCTTGTACCACTGCTGGGCAGGTCCTGTGGACATGCTGGTGCCAGGGATGCTCTCATAAGTAATGAGTGCTTAAAGGGACACTTAAGTCAAACAAAAAAAAAATGAGTTTTACTCACCTAGGGCTTCCAATAGCCTCCGATACTCCTGGCCCCGCCGGCAGCCACTTCCTGTTTCGGTGACAGGAACTGACAGGCTGGGGACGCGAGTGATTCTTCGCGTTCCCAGACACATTAGCACCCTCTATGCTGCTATAGTAGCATAGATGGTGCTATTGTGGCCAGGAATGCAAAGAATCATTCGCATCCCCAGCCTGTCAGCTCCTGTCACCGAAACAGGAAGTGGCTGCCGGCGGGGCCAGGAGGATTGGAGGGAGACGGTGAGGGCACTGGACAGCTGCAGGGGGCTATTGGAAGCCCTAGGTGAGTAACTCTTTTTTTTTTTTTTTTTGACTTAAGTGTTCCTTTAAGCACTAAAGTTTGTGATTTAAATGCGCTTTAATTAGCTCAGGGGTGCAGCAGGGACTGAAGGTTATTTAACCATAAGTCATCCTCCCTGCGCTCCAAATGGCTTGCACGCGTCCTATTGGTCGCGTTGCAAGCCTCACCACCACACACTTCCTCCTTCCAGCTTGAAGGAGGAAGTGCAAGTGGTGAGGCTTGCAACATGACCAATAGGACGTGGCGGAGGTCTGGAGGACAGTGTGGGAAGCCTCTGCAGGATCTTGGGTCTTCGGTAAGTTAATTTATGACTTTTTTTTTTCCCCCTCAGGTTCTCTTTACTTGATCGGTACATTTCAGCTGAAATGCATTATCTTGAGGGGCTGAGCCCACTGACTGCTTTTCAGTTGCACATCAATATAAGATGCTGAAAGGTGGAAAGAAGTGGACACAGCTGCATTAGTGGGCTCAGTTCCTTAGTTTTCCTCATAGTAGAAATGGATAACCATCTGAATTCCAGTGGGGTTGTAATCGGTGTATGACTAGCTTTACTGCCACACAGCAGACACACCAGTGGAGATGTTCAGTCACTGTCCTTTGTGTGCAAATGGTGACCCAGAGAATGTTCAGTGGTTGCATCCTCTCTTAAATAGATGCATGATAAATGTGCCAAATAATTCTATGCCCAATGTCCCTCTGTAAACTTTCTTGCTGCACTCCATGTGGGAAGAGTTATGCTGGGAATACATGGTTTGTTTTTGAGTCAGATAGATGGCTTGATGATTTCTGACATGGCCGCTCTCCTGTTCAATCGTTTTGCTGCTTGATTCCTGATAGTAAGTGGAAGATAAGCGAATCGCCTGCAGAATCAAGTGGCAAAAATTGATCAAGCAGCAGAAACTGTGTATGCCCAGCATTACTCTTTACTTGGAGGTAGCTGAAGCCCATTACCACAGACTTAGTTTTCAATGTATTGGATTACAAACCCACATTATTCTGTATAGCTGCATACAAGGAGGCATCTCTGAATTCGTATGTGTATCACTAGCCCTGTAACATGCAGGCAAGAGAACATTGCCAATGTCACAAACTTGCATGTATATACTCACATATAAGCCTAATTTTTCAGCTCAAAAAAATGGGCTGAAAAGTTACCCCCTCGGCTTATATGCGAGTCAGTTGAGCAGAATGGATGGTGGAGCAGGTTTTGTTACTGGCAGAGGAGCATAAGGATCGAGCACTAGTGATCCTGCTCTTGCCAGCTGGGTCTGTGCCCCATTCCCTGCAACATGGTGTGCAGAGTGTGCTGCTCAAGACTACCTGTGTCCCCTGGCTTGTGGCGTGTGCAAGCAACGTGTCAGTGGTGCAATGATTGGTGATTCTTCCTGTGTGGCATTCAATCTCTCTAATCTCCATCCTTGGGGCACATCTGGCTACTGTGGAGGTGGCTTATATGTGAGTCAATCACTTTTTCCCTGGTTTGTGAGGGAAAAGTGGGTACCTCAGCTTGTATGCGAGTATATACAGTGATTGCGTTTGCACACAATAGACCCGGCCACTGCTCTGTTAGTAATTTGAGATGTAACATATTCTGTGACACTGGATTTGATTGGTCCCTTTTCAAGCTGTATGTATCATTAAAATCTCAATACAGTAAGCCTCTGGCTACAGTAAACTCAGTTCCCAGGTCCCAACCATCAAGTACTGTTAAAACCGCGCAGGAGACTTGGGTGCAGCCAGCGCCACCATGGAATGTAATAGGAATTATGACTATAGCTGCACTTACTGAGTAATTTGGGTGCTGAAATTTACATATCACAGAACCTGAAACATTAACACTACAAAGTTTCCCTTTTGTTAAATCATAAAAAAAACTTTTAATACTATAAAAGGGGTTTGGCTGATCAGATTTCTCAAAATTACTCAAGATAACTTGCAAGTGATGTTGGGCCTATAGTTCCTGTTATAACTGGATAACAAACATTATCCAAGGTCCCCTTACATCACAAGATAAATGTTAAAATTACACAACCTCCATTTGGTGGGGGTTGTGTAATTTTAACTTTTATCTTGTGATGTAAGGGGACCTTGGATAATGTTTGTTATCCAGATATAATAGGAACTATAGGCTTAACACAGGCCTGCATAGAAAAGACTTGCGCCGCCTGCAATTAGTACAGAATGCTGCCGCAAGGCTGTTAATGAGCCAACCCTGCCATTGCCACATAACACCAACCCTGTGCTCACTCCACTGGCTACCGATAAAATGGAGAATTCTGTTTGATTGGCTTACTGGCATTCAAATCCTTGCACAATCTGAGCCCTGGATACCTGAAGGACTTGTTGCAACTGCATCACACCCCCCCACAATCTTGGATCAAAAGAATGTAACACCTTGGTCACCCCCCAGAGTCCCCCTCAACCTTTGGAGACAGAGCCATTTGTCATGCTGCCCCTACACTTTGGAACTCCCTGCCACACCCAATCAGGACAGCTCCATCCTTGGAAGCATTTAAGTCTAAACTGAAATCCTACCTCTTCAGTCTGGCATTCATGAACATCTGACTATCTCCTCTGTAACACAACCTAGCCTGCAACCCTGTATTAATCTGAGACACAACTATACGCTTTGAGTCCTATGGGAGAAAAGCACTTTACAAATGTTGTAGTGTATAACCTCACTTGCAAGTTATCTTAAGTAATTTTTGAGAAATCTGATCAGCCGAACACCTTCTTTTATAGTATTAAAAGTTGTTGTGTTTTTTTTTTTAACAAAAAGGAAACCTTGTACTGTTAATGTAATTTGGGTGCTGTCAAGGAGGAACACAAATTACTACAGAAATGCTGTAATTTGACAGCCAGCTATAGCTGGAAGCTGAATTGCATCATTTCCCACCATCCACGTGGACCTGGAAGGGAAATGGTAATTGGTGCCGTCAGGACTTGTGCAGGAGCAGGATGAGCTGTATATCGGCTTTACCCTGCGCCCAAATCTCCAGGCAGCGATTTCATAACATGGGCCTGTATAATTAGAGTGACCATTTCTGATAGAGTAAATATAAGTGTATATTCTAACATTGTCAGTCAATAGGAGTAACGTTTGAAGAAAGCTTACTGGTTTTCTTTTAAATTAGCCAATGAACTAGAGCTTTGTATTTTACAGACAGGATGTTTTGAATTGGGTTAATCCTGATTCAAACTTCCTGCCTCTAAAATGCAAGCTTTAAGAGAGTCTGGAGCGTTTTAACCACTTCCCGACCGCCGTATTGACAAATGGCGGCCGGGAAGTGGACCCCGCAAGGACCGCCGTATTGACAAATGGCGGCGGTCCTTGTAGGGGCATGGGCGGAGCGATCGCGTCATCCGTGACGCGTTCCTCCGCCTGGCGCCGCTCACCCGCCGCAACATCCCGCCGGCCGTACGGAAGCGCCGGCGGGATGTTAACCCGATGATCGCCGCATACAAAGTGTATAATACACTTTTGCCATATCAGCCATATCAAACCCACATGTAGACAGCCTGTTTCGGACTTTTGGTCCTCATCAGTACATGGCAGGGATTGATAAGGCTGTATGAAATAGGGCTGTGTAAAACTTAAGGCTATAGGCTTGCTATAAACCAGCGGTTCTGGATGCTTGCCTGGCTTAACAAGGGCGGAAAGGGATAATTTGCATATTTAGTAGGTGTGCATTGTGGGTAACCACAAATGTTCATTTATAACTGAATTATTGCAAATTTCCTTCTGTTTTAAGAAGGCAATTACACCAAGCTTTGCTTTTTTAGTAGGAGGGCTTTTTGGTTCCTTTCATCCCTTTATACATTCCTAGTAGTTTGGGTCACCCTGAGCTGCTTGGTTACTCTTCTCTACCCTAAACACCCACTAATTACCCATCAATCACCCCCTGTCACTGCTACCTATCAGATTAGACCCCCATCTGCCCCTAGGGCACTCAATCACCCGCCCACACCCTCAGAATGCCCTCAGACCCCAGCCCTGATCACCTCGCCAGTGCATTGCTTGCATCTATTCCCCCCTCTAATCACACCTTGAGACACCCATCAATCACCTCCTGTCACCCCCTAGCACACCTACCCATCAGATCAGGGCCTAATTTGCCCCGTGTGGGCTTCTGATCACTCGGTCAAACCCTCAGATACCCCTCAAACCCCCTTCCGATCACCTCCCCAGTGCATTGATTGCATCTATTTTCCCCTCTAACCACCCCCTGAGACACCCATCAATCACCTCCTGTCACCCCCCTAGCACTCCTATCCATCAGATCAGGCCCAATACAACCTGTCATCTAAAAGGCCACCCTGCTTATGACCGGTTCCACACAATTCGCCCCCTCATAGACCACCTGTCATCAAAATTTGCAGATGCTTATACCCCTGAACAGTCATTTTGAGACATTTGGTTTCCAGACTACTCACGGTTTTGGACCCGTAAAATGCCAGGGCGGTATAGGAACCCCACAAGTGACCCCATTTTAGAAAAAAAGACACCCCAAGGTATTCTGTTAGGTGTATGACAAGTTCATAGAAGATTTTATTTTTTGTCAAAAGTTAGCGGAAATTGATTTTTATTGGTTTTTTTTCACAAAGTGTCATTTTTCACTAACTTGTGACAAAAAATAAAATCTTCTATGAACTCGTCATACACCTAACGGAATACCTTGGGGTGTCTTCTTTCTAACATGGGGTCACTTGTGGGGTTCCTATACTGCCCTGGCATTTTAGGGGCCCTAAAACCGCGAGTAGTAGTCTAGAAAACAAATGCCTCAAAATGACCTTTGAATAGGACGTTGGGCCCCTTAGCGCACCTAGGCTGCAAAAAAAAAGTGTCACACATGTGGTACCGCCGTACTCACGAAAAGTAGTATAATGTGTTTTGGGGTGTATTTTTACACATACCGATGCTGGGTGGGAGAAATTTCTATTTAAATGGACAATTGTGTGTAAAAAACAATTGTCATTTACAGAGATATTTCTCCCACTTAGCATGGGTATGTGTAAAAATACACCTCAAAACACATTATACTACTTCTGAGTACGGCGATACCACATGTGTGGCACTTTTTTGCACCCTAACTGCGCTAAGGGGCCCAAAGTCCAATGAGTACCTTTAGGATTTCACAGGTCATTTTGAGAAATTTTGTTTCAAGACTACTCCTCACGGTTTAGGGCCCCTAAAATGCCAGGACAGTATAGGAACCCCACAAATGACTCCATTTTAGAAAGAAGACACCCCGAGGTATTCTGTTAGTAGTACGGTGAGTTCATAGAAGATTTTATTTTTTGTCACAAGTTAGTGGAAATTGATTTTTATTGGTTTTTTTCACAAAGTGTCATTTTCCGCTAAAAATCAATTTTCCGCTAACTTGTGACAAAAAATAAAATCTTCTATGAACTCACCATACTCCTAACGGAATACCTTGGGGTGTCTTCTTTCTAAAATGGGGTCATTTGTGGGGTTCCTATACTGTCCTGGCATTTTAGGGGCCCTAAACCGTGAGGAGTAGTCTTGAAACGAAATTTCTCAAAATGACCTGTGAAATCCTAAAGGTACTCATTGGACTTTGGGCCCCTTAGCGCAGTTAGGGTGCAAAAAAGTGCCACACATGTGGTATCGCCGTACTCAGGAGAAGTAGTATAATGTGTTTTGGGGTGTATTTGTACACATACCCATGCTGAGTGGGAGAAAGATCTCTGTAAATGGACAATTGTGTGTAAAAAAAAAAAAATTGTCATTTACAGACATATTTCTCCCACCCAGCATCGGTATGTGTAAAAATACACCTCAAAACACATTATACTACTTCTCCTGAGTACGGCAATACCACATGTGTGGCACTTTTTTGCAGCCTAACTGCGCTAAGGGGCCCAAAGTCCAATGAGCACCTTTAGGCTTCACAGGGGTGCTTACAAATTAGCACCCCCCAAAATGCGAGGACAGTAAACACACCCCACAAATGACCCCATTTTGGAAAGTAGACACTTTCAAGGTATTCAGAGAGGGGCATGGTGAGTCCGTGGCAGATTTCATTTTTTTTTTTTTTTTTGTCGCAAGTTAGAAGAAATGGAAACTTTTTTTTTTTTTTGTCACAAAGTGTCATTTTCCGCTTACTTGTGACAAAAATTAATATCTTCTATGAACTCACTATGCCTCTCAGTGAATACTTTGGGATGTCTTCTTTCCAAAATGGGGTCATTTGGGGGGTATTTATACTATCCTGGAATTCTAGCCCCTCATGAAACATGTCAGGTGGTCAGAAAAGTCATAGATGCTTGAAAATGGGAAAATTCACTTTTTGCACCATAGTTTGTAAACGCTATAACTTTTACCCAAACCAATAAATATACACTGAATGGTTTTTTTTGTTATCAAAAACATGTTTGTCCACATTTTTCGCGCTGCATGTATACAGAAATTTTACTTTATTTGAAAAATGTCAGCACAGAAAGTTAAAAAAATCATTTTTTTGCCAAAATTCATGTCTTTTTTGATGAATATAATAAAAAGTAAAAATCGCAGGAGCAATCAAATAGCACCAAAAGAAAGCTTTATTAGTGACAAGAAAAGGAGCCAAAATTCATTTAGGTGGTAGGTTGTATGAGCGAGCAATAAACCGTGAAAGCTGCAGTGGTCTGAATGGAAAAAAAGTGGCCAGTCCTTAAAGTGGACCTGAACTTAAAATTCGACTATGCCTTGAAATAATAAACCCTAATGAATATGGGCATTTTTTGAAAATGTTATTAAAATTGGCTATTTTTTAAAAAGTTATGTTAAATATAATCTTGTATCCACGCCCCCCCGAGCTTTTCGTGCCGCGGCAAGGCCCCAGCATTCAAAGCGGCGCTCTGCTGCTGAGCGGATATCGCTCTGTGGCATGGTTGTGACTTCT